>NC_068321.1:26837375-26887375 GCF_025860055.1 Xyrauchen texanus | reverse complement strand
TAAAAGTTGTGAGTTTTTCACCAAACTATTCCTTGAACAAGGATTCTAGAATTTGAGTCAACTATCACGGACCGCACAAAAACATGTATGCAGGATTTTAAACCCAGAAGCATCAAACAGTGCAGTGTGTCAAACAGACATTAGCATTAGTAACACGTGTTCCCCGCTGCTGTAAATCACTCATTAGCTCTGACAGATCTACGAGTCTGATTCACGACAACGATTCCTCTGATACAAGCCTGTGGGATGTCAAGCCCTGCAGCACTCAGCGAAATCAAATAAATCACATGTTTATGAAAGCAACATCCGGCACCAAGCGTTTTCTCTGCATCTTTCTTGCTCTCGTCTCAAAATCAGAATTTAGGTGTATCGGCCTTACAAGGAATTTGACTTGCATGCACTGAGTAAACATAATTTACAAATACAATATAGAGTAAAATACACATGTGGGGTTGTGTAATTGTGTTAGTGGTCACTGGCAGAGCATCTGAGGTATTAAGAGCTTTAAGGGTTAAATAAAACAAACAAAAAAAGAGGAGAGGGAAAGGACAAGGCGGAGCGACAGTGAGAGAAAGAGAGAGTCGCCTGGTCCTCGATCACTCCTCCACCCTCTGGCGGATGACAGCCGCTCCTTCCCGTGTGGACCGGAGCCAGTCTTCCGACCCCTTACGGATGGAATGCCCTTCCGTGGCTGGTAGGGAACTCCTCCGCCCCTGACAGCGGCTCCACCGCTCCAGGTGGCCGGCAGCGAGCCCCTCCTCCCCTCACAGATGACAGCCGTTCCTCCGCGTCCAGGCGGTCGGCAGCAACTTCTCCGTTCCCCGGCGGATGGACGCGGCTGCTCCTTTGGGTGAATGGCAGTGGTGAGGACTCCACGACAGCGCATCCCTCCCCCTTCCTGGACTTCGGCACCGATGTAACAGGGTTAAGGATGGGAAAGGACGAGGCGAGAACCGGCTGAACCATCAAAATAATGGTTTAATAAAAACGTAAAGAAAAAGACACAAAAATATAAACGTACATGGCAGCTGCTTGTGTCGCTCTCTCTCTCTCCTGAACTGCCGCATTCTCTCCTCGGCTGATTAGCCCGATTGGGGGCGTGTGTAGTCACAGCCCCGCCCTCCTCCTTGTCACAAGACCGAAAATATAAGAGAATCTCAGCGAACAATGTGCACCAAAAGAGCTCAGCAGCAACCATCAACTCCCATTTTACAATTTGTTTTTTAATATATCTTTTCAATACTTGTTAATCAACAATTTAAAATCAATAGTTTTATATTTTACCATCGTTTTAACTCGATTACGTCATTCGGCTGGAAAAGTGGGCGGGCACTGTTGCGCTCTATGCCACCTGCAACTGAACAGCAAATCATGTTTCCCAGTTGTGACGTAAACAAAAGCCTAGTTCTTCCATATGTCCCGTCTCAACTTCCTGTTTTAATACAGTGATGTCATCATGTCAACAGAAGACAAAACTGCGCTCATCGTGCACTATAATGGGTCACGGCAAGGCGAAATTGATGTATATTCTCATTTCCGTTACCATGGTCCGCTCATTGTTTGCTGTGCTAATTATTCGGTAATTGTGCTGTGATATGGGAGGAAGCAGAGAGAGGGGTCGTGCGGGGGAGGAGAGGAAGCTAATGACGTGAGACAAAAGGCTAAGACAGAAGCTTGATGTCTTCCTGCGCTCAGTACCATCTGTGAAGCATTATTATGGTAAACCGTCACATCTCGTGCTGCAGATATGCCATACAGATGTTGCATTGTGTTGTCTCTGCGGCCAAATTTGACAGGAAACGTGATAAAAGGATGCATCCGCAGGTTTTCACAAAAGCATGCTTTGACAAAACTCAAATTACCTACAAATTATACAGCGACTCATGAAAGGAGCACATCCGTGTGTCAGGTAACGGCGTGCAGACAGGTGCACAAACGCAACCCCTCATAGTCAGCTGATGCATATGCACATATGGTTCAAAGACGGCCTTTGTGGGACAATTGCTCAATGAATTGCATTTTAATTGCAATGGGAAAATAATGCACACTACTATAAGCATGCAAAGGTTCATGCAATCTGAGTTTGGATATCACAAATGTTTCCGGTTCAGATTGAGTGTGAATGATAACATATTTTTTTGGGAATAGTATCCCATTAAGAACTGCACAAGATGACGATTCTGCCATATTATGTTGAACGAAATGGTCAAACACTGACCATGGAACAGCTCGTTATTGCACCAGATGTTTTTCATGCACTTGTGCAGGAATCGTAGCGTGAAGAGGAATGGTTTTCGCCCGGGGTCTGCGGTGGAGGGGGGTCGATGGTGCGGACACATTTTTTCCTGCGCAGCGTTTCATGAATTCTCGTCAGTTGACTCATCACAGGACGAGCCGGACGGAAGTGCTGACAGACGGACTCGTCACCCTGACAGAGCGCAGCATCAGGGAAACTCTTGAGGACTGCAGGGCACAGCGACTTCACACACTGCATCAACACCTAAATATAACATGTGACCTTTGGCTGTATGCAGGTGTGACCAGGTTGAATGCAAACATTTCTACCGGCGTTCTTACCAGCTTATCTAAGTGCTGTGCACATGAGGGTTTATGTTTAAAGTCGAAAGCAGACAATAACCTGATCATATCAAATAAACCACATTGTTATCAGCATACTGCTCTTTTTGTTTATGCACTCATTGGCACGTCTGACATTGTAAATTTTCTGCACTTATATAGCGCTTTTTTTTACCTTTGAGGTTACCAAAGTGCTTTGCACTGTGTCCCATTCTCACACACACACACACACACACACACACACACACACACACACACCAATGGTGGCAGAGCTGCTATGCAAGGTGCTAGCCTGCCATTGGGAGCAACTTGGGGTTCAGTGTCTTGCCCAAGGACACTTCGGCATGTGGAGTCATGTGGGCCGGGAATCTAACCACCAACCCTGCGATTGGCAGCCGACCCGCTCTACCAACCTGAGCCACAGCCGCCCCATGTCAACTTTTAGCTCAGCCAAAGGCGTGAGCTTAAATCTGGACTACTAGACTGTCTGACCAAGTACAGATAGGGGCTAGGGTTAGGGTTTTGGGAACCCTTCTGAAAACAATCATTATGGTGGCTTGACAAAGCCAACATACTGTTTAGGGGCGTTCACACCACCAACAGCACATGTACATCCCCCCAGATGTCCATTTGATGTGTGTGTTTACATCTGGAAGACGTATTTTTTACGTTGTTCGCTCATCTGCAATACATCTAAAAGATGTATGTCAATAAGACCTTCATCAGATGTCTTTGAAACTTTTATGATTGAATGATCCCATTCAAACGCATCTGAACGCTGGAGACCGGAAACGCAAGCTCATGCAAAGACATTTCGTACGACGCTACGGACCAAAGTTCAAGTTTGGTGGACTCTTAACTGCAAATCTGCATGACGGGAGGATGTGTGACCAATAGAAGATCAAAACGTCACACACTGACCTCTTGGCTCAATTGAAAGGATATGTATTTGAAAGATGTGAGTTTTTTGTTGCTAGGTACATATATATATATATATATATATATATATATATATATATATATATACACACAGTATGTACGTAAATGTATATGTTAGGGACTCACAGCCTTAGTCACCATTTACTTTCATTGCATAATTATATGTATATATATATATAGCCTACATCAAAGTCTGTAGTTATTTTTGGTGATGGTCAATGTCAGTGTTTTGATGTATAGTTATCTTGATTTTATTTTATATATGAGGGGAAGAAAACTTGTCACAGAAAGCCTAGAGCTCATGGGTCCCAGACATTCCAAAGTTCACATACTACCCTTGAATAACAATCACACACACACATACATACAGTGGCTAAAAAAGTATGTGAACCCTTTGGAATTTTCTGCCTTAAAATCTGGTTTGATCTTTGTCTAAGCTGCAATAATGAACAAACACAATCAGATTTAACTAATGACACACACATTATTGTATTGTTCTTGTATATATTGAATACGGCATTCAAACATTCACAGTGTAGGTTGGAAAAAGTATGTGAACCACTAGGCTAATGACGTCAGTGAAAGCTAGAGTCAGGAGTTGGCAAACCTGGCATCCAATTAATGAAACGAGATTGGAGGTGTGGGTTAGAGCTACTTTGACTTATAAAAAGCACACTTTGCTATTCACAAGAAGCATCTGCTGACGTGGACCAAGATCTCAGATGACCTACGATCAAGAATGGTTGCTTTGCATAAAGCTGGAAAAGTTTACAAAGTTATCTGGAAAACACCATGGATATTCATCTGTCCACAGTGAGACAAATTGTCTATAAATGGAGATGATTTAGTACTATAGGTACTCTCACTAGAAGTGGCCGTTAGATATTCATCTGTCCACAGTGAGACAAACTGTCTATAAATGGAGATGATTTAGTACTATAGGTACTCTCTCTAGAAGTGACCGTTAGATATTCATCTGCCCACAGTTAGACAAACTGTCTATAAATGGAGATGATTTAGTACTATAGGTACTCTCACTAGAAGTGGCCGTTAGATATTCATCTGTCCACAGTTAGACAAACTGTCTATAAATGGAGATGATTTAGTACTATAGGTACTCTCACTAGAAGTGGCCGTTAGATATTCATCTGTGCACAGTTAGACAAACTGTCTATAAATGGAGATGATTTAGTACTATAGGTACTCTCACTAGAAGTGGCCGTTAGATATTCATCTGTCCACAGTTAGACAAACTGTCTATAAATGGAGATGATTTAGTACTATAGGTACTCTCACTAGAAGTGGCCGTTAGATATTCATCTGTCCACAGTTAGACAAACTGTCTATAAATGGAGATGATTTAGTACTATAGGTACTCTCACTAGAAGTGGCCGTTAGATATTCATCTGTCCACAGTGAGACAAACTGTCTATAAATGGAGGTGATTTAGTACTATAGGTACTCTCACTAGAAGTGGCCGTTAGATATTCATCTGTCCACAGTTAGACAAACTGTCTATAAATGGAGATGATTTAGTACTATAGGTACTCTCACTAGAAGTGGCCGTTAGATATTCATCTGTCCACAGTTAGACAAACTGTCTATAAATGGAGATGATTTAGTACTATAGGTACTCTCACTAGAAGTGGCCGTTAGATATTCATCCGTCCACAGTTAGACAAACTGTCTATAAATGGAGATGATTTAGTACTATAGGTACTCTCTCTAGAAGTGGCCGTTAGATATTCATCTGTCCACAGTTAGACAAACTGTCTATAAATGGAGATGATTTAGTACTATAGGTACTCTCACTAGAAGTGGCCGTCCTGCCAGGATGACTCAAAGGACACACCACAGAATGCTCAATGAGGTAAAGAAGAACTCTAGAGTGACAGATAAAGACTTGAAGGAATCATTGGAACTGGTGAACATCTCTGTTCATGAGTCGACTATACAGAAAACATTAAACAGGTATGTGTTCATGGCAGGACATCATGAAGGAAGCCGCTGCTTTCCAACAAAAACATGGCTGCACACCTCAAGTTTATCAAAGACCACCTTACTGAAGACCAACGCTACTGGGAAAATGTTTTGTGGACTGACTGAACTAATGTTGAAATGTTTGGGAAGAACATGCAGCACTACATATGGCATAAAAAGGGAATTGCATGCCAACATGAAATCATCATCCCAACGGTGAGGTACGGTGGAGGGAGCATCATGATTTGGGGCTGCTTTGCTGCTTCAAGGCCTGGACCGTTGGCCATCACAGAAGGAAAAATGAATTCCCAAGTTCATCAAGATATCCTACAGGATAATGTCAGGGTTGACTGTGTGCCAGCTGGAGCTCAGTAGAAGTTTGGTGATGCAGCAGGACAATGACCCTAAACATCAAAGTAAATCCACTACAGAATGGCTCCCAAAAAAGATAATCCACCTTTTAAAGTGTCCCAGTCAGAGCCCAGACCTGAACCCAATGGAGATGCTGTGGAATGACCTCAAGAGAGCCGTTCATACCAGACATCTTAAGAATATGTCTGAACTGAAGCAGTTCTGTGAGGAAGAACGGTCCAAAATTACTTTAGGTTTGATCCGCATCTACCGGAGATGCTTGATTGAGGTTATTGCTGCTAAAGGAGGATCAACCAGCTTAAGCACATTTGAGACTTTGATGAAGATGAGATCACATTTTATGACCAATTAATGCAGAACACCAGCTAATTCCATTTTAGCACTATGATGATCTGAGACTTTCAGATATTTTGCAGAAACATCCCAAGTTTTTTCCCCCATTTCACCAGACCTCCCTAATTCCATTCGGTTGTAGACAACGCTGTCTGATTATACCGCTTTTAAAAAGACTCTAGTGCGCTGCCTTGACAGATAGAGTCTTCATTCTGATCACGGCTCGACTCGACTGAAATGTACTCGACATATCTGCGTGACAGAGGTGAAAACCAAAGTCTGCCTGCACGAAGAGCACCAACATAAGAGAGACAGACAGAGCAAGAGCGAGACTTTCTCTTTGAAGCCGTTGATATTAGCACATCAAACACAAATGCTTTTTACAATCTGAATTGTATAAAAAACCTTCAGTGGAGTTCAAACAAAACACTTGCAATAGCCAGCGACGAGTCCCAGAATCCCTGGCCGTCTCCATGCTATCACTGGGAGAGGAGAATATCTTTGGGTTTTATTTTATACCTCAGTCTTATTCCACAGTACGAGATATGTCCTGTTGTGGACCTCGGATGACTTGTTGACCGCCAGTGTTGTGACGTAATTGTCCGAGGATTCTTTGTCTGTCGCTCCAAGATCATACTGTGAAGGAAGAAGGATCTTACAGGGAATTTCTCTCAACAGATGCTTCGAAGGAACCTTTAGGAAAGATTTCTCAGTAAATGGTTTCATTGAGGAAGGCATTTGAGACAAGACACACTTTGAAATGTCCTACAAGGAACATCTTAAATCTTATCTTACAAGACATCATAAGTCATTTAAACACAAGCTTTTCAAGTTCATCTTGAACGATTCAAGCACTAACTTCACTTCTAAAATGATTCACAGCAACATGAGATTGGGGGTCAAAATAGAAAAACCGCTTCAACATGCTGCACACACACACAAACACACGCGCACACACACACACACCACTGCACACACACCTCACTCACTCACACACCCACTGCACACACACACACACACACACACACACACACACACACACACATGCACACACACACACTGCTCGCACACACACTGCACACACACACACACACACACACTGCGCACAAACACACACACTGCTCACACTGCACACACGCACTCACACGTACTCACACACACACTGCACACACACACACGTACACACACTGCACACGCACACACACGCACTGCACACACACACACGCACTCACACACTGCTCACACACACACTGCACATGCACTCACACGCATGCACACACACTGCACACACACGCACCACACACTGCTCACACACACACACTGCACACGCACTCACTCACACGCACGCATGCGCACACACACTGCACACACTGCACACGCACGCACACACACTGCACACACACTGCACACGCACTGCACACACACTGCACACACTGCACACACACTGCACACACACTGCACACACACTGCACACACACTGCACACACTGCACACGCACGCACACACACTGCACACACACTGCACACACTGCACACGCACGCACACTGCACACACACTACACACACTGCACACACACTGCACACACTGCACACACACTGCACACACTGCGCACGCACACACACTGCACACACACTGCACACACTGCACACGCACGCACACACACTGCACACATGCACACTGCGCACACACATACACTGCACACGCTGCGCACACACACACACACACACACACACACACACTGCACACGCTGTGCACACACACTGCACACACACACTACACACACACACTGTGCACACACACTGTGCACACACTGCGCGCACACTGCGCGCACACACACACACGCACACACTGCACACACACACACACACACACTGCACACACACACTGAACACACACACACACACACCACACAGACACACACATGCACACACTCACACTGCGCACACACACACACTGCGCACACACACACACTGCACACGCTGCTGCACACACACACACACTGCACACGCTGTGCACACACACTACACACACACACACTGCACACACACACTGCGCACACACACTGCGCACACACACTGCACACACACACTACACACACACACTGCACACACACACTGCACACACACACTGCGCACACACACTGCACACACACACTGCGCACACACACACACACACACTGCGCACACACACACTGCGCGCACACACACACACACACTGCACACACTGCACACACACTGCTTACACACACACTGCACATGCACTCACACGCACGCACGCACACGCATGCACACACACTGCACACACACGCACCACACACTGCACACACACGCACTCACATGCACACACACACTGCTCAGACACACACACTGCACACGCACTCACTCACACGCACGCACGCACGCACACACACACTGCACACACACTGCACACACACACACTGCACACACACACTGCTCACACACACACCACACACACTGTGCACACACACACACTGCGCACACACATACACTGCACATGCTGCGCACACACTGCACACGCTATGCACACACACTGCACACACACACACACTACACACACACACTGCGCACACACACTGCGCACACACACTGCACACACACACACACACTGCGCACACACACCGCACACACACACACACACACACACACACACTACACACACACACTGCACACACACTGCACACACACACACACACACACACACACACACTGCACACACACACACACACTGCACACACACTGTGCACACACACACACACACACACGCACACACACACAACAATTATAATAATTTTACAAATATAGTGACAGTTACTCAAAACAGTGGAAAAGAAACTATTTTCTATTTAGTCTTCCATAAATGATTTGTTATTATATCAGCTGTCCCCGATCACTTTCAAAATATGTCAAAGAGCAGCGTGAACATTCTGCTTAACATCTGCTTTTGTGTTTCACAGAAGAAAGGGTTTGAAACAACATGAGGATGAGTAAATGATGACATCATTTTCATTTTGGGAGAACTATTCCTAAAAGCAGACAGCAAGAGGGAAACCACTGACCGCAGTTTGTGTTGTTGCTCTGAAAACATTAATTGCTAATCTATTTCACAGACGCATGCTGTTTGTTATGCTGCTTTGATTGTCACAGAGAGAGTGTTTTACACTCAAGGTGGAAAACATGTCTTTGCTGCCTTTGTAATGGACTTTAATGAGGTAATTAACCGCAGGTCGTAGCAGTCCAGCCCAATCCCATGAGATTTCTCCAAGAAACTATAAGGTGATTTTCTGGAGTGGCTCTTTGTAAGTGTTCCCAATGACCTTTTGAAACACTAAATGAGAATTTAACCTATTATGTGATGCAGCATATTCACAGACGATCTGCGTGTCTCAAGTGGCGCGGCTGTTAGCGTGACTGCATGCCAGTCATGATTAATGCACGCTTTACAAATGTGTCACAGGGATTTCAGTGGAAGCATCGCTTATTCCGTGCTGCAGTTTTGCATGTTAGACGAAGAGCACCACAAAATGACGTGGTCAACTGAGGCTGTACAATATAATATAACAATAATAAAGTCTTCCACTTCCACTATCACGAATTTCATGTCTTAAATTGATAAGTGGAGTATAATACAAACATTTATAGTAGATAAAATACTTGAAAATCATATCAAAATATACTGGTAGTGATTGAGTGCTATAAGTGTAAAATTCATACAGAGTGCTTTTTATCTTCATCAAAGCAAGTAATACTTCAGATTTAAATGCTTAATCGTAATCAACATGAAAACAGCACGTTATGACTCCAGCTTTGAATATCACCAGACACGATCACACACTCAAATCATGAGATCCGCCAGAAGAGCCGAAACACGACTCACGTAAAGTGTTCTTCCACAAATTACTTGCAATTTTAAGTTTCAACCACAGATGTCGCTAGAGAGCACAAAGTTACATTGTGCAGCTCTTCTGTAATCTTTAAATGTCTTTGCAGATTAAAGGAATAGTTCACCAACCCAAAAATATATATTCTGTCATTATTCACTCACTATCATGTCAAACTATTTTTGAGAACGCAAAAATTATTGTGAAGGAACGCTAAACTATTTTTGGGAATGCAAAACTTATTGTGAAGGAACGCTAAACTATTTTTGGGAATGCAAAACTTATTGTGAAGGAACGCTAAACTATTTTTGGGAACGCAAAACTTATTGTGAAGGAACGCTAAACTATTTTTGGAACGCAAAACTATTTTTAGAGCTAAACGCATGAAAAGCGAAACTATTGTGAAGGAACGCTAAACTTTTTGACAGAGAACGCAAAACAATTTTTGGGAACGCAAAACTTATTGTGAAGGAACGTTAAACTATTTTTGGGAACGCAAAACTTATTGTGAAGGAACGCTAAACTATTTTTGGGAACGCAAAACTTATTGTGAAGGAACGCTAAACTATTTTTGGAACACAAAACTATTTTTGGAACGCAAAACTTATTGTGAAGGAACGCAAAACTATTTTTGGGAACGCAAAACTTATTGTGAAGGAACGTTAACAATTTTTGGAATGCAAAACTTATTGTGAAGGAACGCTAAACTATTTTTGGGAACGCAAAACTTATTGTGAAGGAACGCTAAACTATTTTTGGGAATGCAAAACTTATTGTGAAGGAACGCTAAACTATTTTTGGAACGCAAAACTATTTTTGGAACGCAAAACTTATTGTGAAGGAACGCAAAACTATTTTTGGGAACGCAAAACTTATTGTGAAGGAACGCTAAACAATTTTTGGAACGCAAAACTATTTTTGGTAACGCAAAACGTATTGTGAAGGAATGCTAAACTTTTTGACAGAGAATGCAAAACAATTTTTGGGAACGCAAAACTTATTGTGAAGGAACGCTAAACTATTTTTGGAACGCAAAACTTATTGTGAAGGAACGCAAAACAATTTTTGGGAACGCAAAACTTATTGTGAAGGAACGCTAAACTATTTTTGGGAACGCAAAACTTATTGTGAAGGAACGCTAAACTATTTTTGGAACGCAAAACTTATTGTGAAGGAACGCAAAACTGTTTTTGGGAACGCAAAACTTATTGTGAAGGAACGCTAAACAATTTTTGGAACGCAAAACTTATTGTGAAGGAACGCTAAACTATTTTTGGAATGCAAAACTTATTGTGAAGGAACGCTAAACTATTTTTGGAACGCAAAACTTATTGTGAAGGAACGCAAAACTTTTTGAGAGAGAACACAAAACTATTATTGGGAACGCAAAACTTATTGTGAAGGAACGCTAAACAATTTTTGGAATGCAAAACAATTTTTTGAACGCAAAACTTATTGTGAAGGAACGCAATTTTTTTGAAAGAGAATGCAAAACTATTTTTGGGAACGCAAAACTTATTGTGAAGGAACGCTAAACTATTTTTGGGAACGCAAAACTTATTGTGAAGGAACACTAAACAATTTTTGGAATGCAAAACTATTTTTTGAACGCAAAACTTATTGTGAAGGAACGCAATTTTTTTGAAAGAGAATGCAAAACTATTTTTGGGAACGCAAAACTTATTGTGAAGGAACGCTAAACTTTTTGAGAGAGAACGCAAGACTATTTTTGGAACGCAAAACTTATTGTGAAGGGACGCTAAACTTTTTGAAATATATATTCTGTCATTATTCACTCACTCTCATGTCGTTCCAAACCCATATGACTGCGCACACACACACACTGCAGAACACAACACGAGATGTTTTAATGAATACTGACATGCAGTGTTGGGGGTAATGCGTTAAAAGTAACATGCGTTACATAATCAGAATAAAGTAACGCAATTAATTTTTATTAAATAAAGTAACGCATTGCTTTTGTACACCTCTGCTTTCCATGTCTTTCGAGAAATCAGGAGTAATATAATAAACAAGTAGTTTGATTCGTGAAACATAACGCAACAATAACGAAACATAACGGTTTACTTTCCATAAAAATGTAACTTTTAATTAATTAAGTTACTTTTTAAGAAGTAACATAATATTCTAATGAGTTACTTTTAAAAGTTATGTTACCCAACACCGTCGACATGACGGTGGATAGTGACTCCATGCGTCCCACATTCGAAGCTTTCAGAAGACACGTGACATGCGACTCATTTCCCTTACAAAAAAATCTAACTTGCATTGTTTAGCGCTAATAACAGCACAATTTTTCGCGTGAACACGTGAGCCAAATCGAACTGACTATTTCACTGAACCATCCTTGTTAAAATTTGTCCAAATCCACAAACACAACACCATAAACGTGGAGCTGTCTGGAGTGATGTATCACTGAGCCTGTATCTGAGGGGATGCAGAGAGGAGAGATGCCACGTGTAGCATTCTGTGCTAACTCATTAGCAGTCCCCTCATGTCTCAGTAATTAATCACCCAACAGCAGCCTTTAACGAGAACACAACAGCACACACAGAGCGGCATCACCTTCAGAACCTCTACTGATACAGAGAAACTCTCCTGAGCCCTAAAACACGCTTGAGATTACTGTGACACACTCTTAATGCTAACACCTGCTGACACTCATGTGCACTAGCCTATGCTAGTGCATACATTTTTCAAGGTGTAGTATCATCTCAAATGGAACACTAACAGTTTTTACTACACGGCAGCATTCACTGTTTTTCAGCTGATGAAACTGATGTCAAATTCGATGCGTTTAGCTTTAGCGCAGTAGCAAACCTCTATATAAGTATATTCTCGCAATAGTTTGTGTTTCCCCACATAAAGTTTTGTATTCTCTCGCATTAGCTTTATTTATCACTTTTACTACAGTAACCATAGTGGAATTATGGCATTTGTAGTAAAAAACATAGTAAACACAATATTTAATATGGTTTAATAGAGTAACTAAAACAATGGTTAAGTGTGGCAAGGGATGGATATAGCTAACGTAACATTTTTTGATAATGCAAAATTTATATGTGAAGAAACGCTGAACTTTTTATGAGAACGCTAAACTATTTTTGGAAACTCAAAACTTATTGTGAAGGAACGCTAAACTTTTTGAGAGAGAACGCAAAACTATTTTTGGAACGTGAAACTTTTTGAGAGAGAACGCAAAACTATTTTTGGGAACGCAAAACTTATTGTGAAGGAACGCTAAACTTTTTGAGAGAGAACGTAAAACTATTTTGGAACATAAAACTTATTGTGAAGGAACACTAAACTATTTTTGGAGCATAAAACTTTTTGAGAGAGAACGCAAAACAATTTTTGGACTGCTAAACTTCTTGAGAGAGAACGCAAAACTATTTTGGAACGCTAAACTTTTTGTGAAGGAACGGTAAACTTTTTGAGAGAGAGCGCAAAACTATTTTTGGGAACGCAAAACTTATTGTGAAGGAACGGTAAACTTTTTGAGAGAGAACGCAAAACTATTTTTGGGAATGCTAAACTTTTTGAGAGAGAGCATAAAACTATTTTTGGGAATGCAAATCTTATTGTGAAGGAACAGTAAACTTTTTGAGAGAGAACGCAAAACTATTTTTGGGAGCATAAAACTTTTTGAGAGAGAACATAAAACTATTTTTGGAACGCTAAACTTTTTGAGAGAGAACGTAAAACAATTTTTGGAACATAAAACTTATTGTGAAGGAACGTAAAACTTTTTGGGAGAGAACGTAAAACTATTTTTGGGAACGCAAAAGCGTGTTGTGAAGGAACGCTAAACTTTCTGGGAGAGAACGCAAAACTATTTTTGGAACGCTAAACTTTTTGAGAGAGAACGCAAAACTATTTTTGGGAACGTAAAACGTATTGTGAAGGAACACTAAACTATTTTTGGAACGCTAAACTTTTTGAGAGAGAGCGTAAAACTATTTTTGGGAATGCAAAACTTATTGTGAAGTAACGCTAAACTTTTTGAGAGAGAACACAAAACTATTTTTGGAACGCTAAACTTTTTGAGAGAGAACGTAAAACTATTTTTGGGAATGCAAAACATATTGTGAAGGAACACGAAACTATTTTTGGAACGCAAATCTTTTTGAGAGAGAACGTAAAACTATTTTGGAACGCTAAACTTCTTGAGAGAGAACGCGAAACTATTTTGGAACGCTAAACTTCTTGAGAGAGAACGCAAAACTATTTTGGAACGCTAAACTTCTTGAGAGAGAACGCAAAACTATTTTGGAATGCTAAACTTCTTGAGAGAGAACGCAAAACTATTTTGGAACGCTAAACTTCTTGAGAGAGAACGCAAAACTATTTTGGAACGCAAAACTTATTGTGAAGGAACGGTAAACTTTTTGAGAGAGAACGCAAAACAATTTTTGGGAACGCAAAACTTTTTGAGAGAGAACGCAAAACTATTTTTGGAACGCTAAAATTTTGAGAGAGAACGCAAAACTATTTTGGAACGCGAAACTTTTTGAGAGAGAACGCAAAACTATTTTTGGGAACGCAAAACTTATTGTGAAGGAACGCTAAACTTTTTGAGAGAGAACGCAAAACTATTTTGGAACGCAAAACTTATTGTGAAGGAACACTAAACTATTTTTGGAACGCAAAACTTTTTGAGAGAGAACGCAAAACAATTTTTGGACTGCTAAACTTCTTGAGAGAGAACGCAAAACTATTTTGGAACGCTAAACTTTTTGTGAAGGAACGGTAAACTTTTTGAGAGAGAGCGCAAAACTATTTTTGGGAACGCAAAACTTATTGTGAAGGAACGGTAAACTTTTTGAGAGAGAACGCAAAACTATTTTTGGGAATGCTAAACTTTTTGAGAGAGAGCGCAAAACTATTTTTGGGAATGCAAATCTTATTGTGAAGGAACGGTAAACTTTTTGAGAGAGAACGCAAAACTATTTTTGGGAACGCAAAACTTTTTGAGAGAGAACGCAAAACTATTTTTGGAACGCTAAACTTTTTGAGAGAGAACGCAAAACAATTTTTGGAACGCAAAACTTATTGTGAAGGAACGCAAAACTTTTTGGGAGAGAACGCAAAACTATTTTTGGGAACGCAAAACGTGTTGTGAAGGAACGCTAAACTTTCTGGGAGAGAACGCAAAACTATTTTTGGAACGCTAAACTTTTTGAGAGAGAACGCAAAACTATTTTTGGGAACGCAAAACGTATTGTGAAGGAACACTAAACTATTTTTGGAACGCTAAACTTTTTGAGAGAGAGCGCAAAACTATTTTTGGGAATGCAAAACTTATTGTGAAGTAACGCTAAACTTTTTGAGAGAGAACGCAAAACTATTTTTGGAACGCTAAACTTTTTGAGAGAGAACGCAAAACTATTTTTGGGAATGCAAAACATATTGTGAAGGAACACGAAACTATTTTTGGAACGCAAATCTTTTTGAGAGAGAACGCAAAACTATTTTGGAACGCTAAACTTCTTGAGAGAGAACGCGAAACTATTTTGGAACGCTAAACTTCTTGAGAGAGAACGCAAAACTATTTTGGAACGCTAAACTTCTTGAGAGAGAACGCAAAACTATTTTGGAATGCTAAACTTCTTGAGAGAGAACGCAAAACTATTTTGGAACGCTAAACTTCTTGAGAGAGAACGCAAAACTATTTTGGAACGCAAAACTTATTTTGAAGGAACGGTAAACTTTTTGAGAGAGAACGCAAAACAATTTTTGGGAACGCAAAACTTTTTGAGAGAGAACGCAAAACTATTTTTGGAACGCTAAAATTTTGAGAGAGAACGCAAAACTATTTTGGAACGCTAAACTTTTTGAGAGAGAACGCAAAACAATTTTTGGAACGCAAAATGTATTGTGAAGGAACGCTAAACTTTTTGAGAGAGAATGCAAAACTATTTTTGGGAACGCAAAACGTGTTGTGAAGGAACGCTAAACTTTTTGGGAGAGAACGCAAAACTATTTTTGGGAACGCAAAACTTATTGTGAAGGAACGCTAAACTATTTGAGAGAGAACGCTAAACTATTTTTGGAACGCAAAATGTATTGTGAAGGAACGCTAAAGTTTTTGGGAGAGAACGCAAAACAATTTTTGGAACGCTAAACTTATTGTGAAGGAACGCTAAACCTTTTGAGAGAGAACGCAAAACAATTTTTGGAACGCAAAACTTATTGTGAAGGAACGCTAAAGTTTTTGGGGGAGAAGGCTAAACTATTTTTGGGAACGCAAAACGAGTTGTGAAGGAATGCTAAACTTTTTGGGAGAGAACGCAAAACTATTTTTGGGAACGCAAAACTTATTGTGAAGGAACGCTAAAGTTTTTGGGAGAGAACGCTAAACTATTTTTGGGAACGCAAAACTTATTGTGAAGGAACGCTAAAGTTTTTGGGAGAGAACGCTAAACTATTTTTGGAACGCTAAGCTTATTGTAAAGGAACGATAAAGTTTTTGGGTGAGAACGCAAAACTATTTTTGGAATGCAAAACCTATTGTTAATGAACGCTAAACTTTTTGAGAGAGAACGCTAAACTATTTTTGGGAACGCAAAACGTATTGTGAAGGAACGCTAAACTTTTTGAGAGAGAACGCAAAACAATTTTTGGGAACGCAAAACTTATTGTGAAGGAATGCAAAACATATTGTGAAGGAACGCAAAACTATTTTTGGGAATGCAAAACTTATTGTGAAGGAACGCAAAACTATTTTTGGGAACGCAAAACTTATTGTGAAGGAACGCTAAACTATTTTTGGAATGCAAAACTATTTTTGGGAATGCAAAACTTATTGTGAAGGAACGCTAAACTTTTTGAGAGAGAACGCAAAACTATTTTTGGAACGCTAAACTTTTTGAGAGAGAACGCAAAACTATTTTTGGGAACGCAAATCTTATTGTGAAGGAACGGTAAACTTTTTGAGAAAGAACGCAAAACTATTTTTAGGAACGCAAAACTTTTTGAGAGAGAACGCAAAACTATTTTTGGAACGCTAAACTTTTTGAGAGAGAACGCAAAACAATTTTTGGAACGCAAAACTTATTGTGAAGGAACGCAAAACTTTTTGGGAGAGAACGCAAAACTATTTTTGGGAACGCAAAACGTGTTGTGAAGGAACACTAAACTTTCTGGGAGAGAACGCAAAACTATTTTTGGAACGCTAAACTTTTTGAGAGAGAACGCAAAACTATTTTTGGGAACGCAAAACGTATTGTGAAGGAACACTAAACTATTTTTGGAACGCTAAACTTTTTGAGAGAGAGCGCAAAACTATTTTTGGGAATGCAAAACTTATTGTGAAGTAACGCTAAACTTTTTGAGAGAGAACGCAAAACTATTTTTGGAACGCTAAACTTTTTGAGAGAGAACGTAAAACTATTTTTGGGAATGCAAAACATATTGTGAAGGAACACTGAAACTATTTTTGGAACGCAAATCTTTTTGAGAGAGAACGTAAAACTATTTTGGAACGCTAAACTTCTTGAGAGAGAACGCAAAACTATTTTGGAACGCTAAACTTCTTGAGAGAGAACGCAAAACTATTTTGGAACGCTAAACTTCTTGAGAGAGAACGCAAAACTATTTTGGAATGCTAAACTTCTTGAGAGAGAACGCAAAACTATTTTGGAACGCTAAACTTCTTGAGAGAGAACGCAAAACTATTTTGGAACGCAAAACTTATTGTGAAGGAACGGTAAACTTTTTGAGAGAGAACGCAAAACAATTTTTGGGAACGCAAAACTTTTTGAGAGAGAACGCAAAACTATTTTTGGAACGCTAAAATTTTGAGAGAGAACGCAAAACTATTTTGGAACGCTAAACTTTTTGAGAGAGAACGCAAAACAATTTTTGGAACGCAAAATGTATTGTGAAGGAACGCTAAACTTTTTGAGAGAGAATGCAAAACTATTTTTGGGAACGCAAAACGTGTTGTGAAGGAACGCTAAAGTTTTTGGGAGAGAACGCAAAACAATTTTTGGAACGCTAAACTTATTGTGAAGGAACGCTAAACCTTTTGAGAGAGAACGCAAAACAATTTTTGGAACGCAAAACTTATTGTGAAGGAACACTAAAGTTTTTGGGGGAGAAGGCTAAACTATTTTTGGGAACGCAAAACGAGTTGTGAAGGAATGCTAAACTTTTTGGGAGAGAACGCAAAACTATTTTTGGGAACGCAAAACTTATTGTGAAGGAACGCTAAAGTTTTTGGGAGAGAACGCTAAACTATTTTTGGGAACGCAAAACTTATTGTGAAGGAACGCTAAAGTTTTTGGGAGAGAACGCTAAACTATTTTTGGGAACGCAAAACTTATTGTGAAGGAACGCTAAAGTTTTTGGGAGAGAACGCTAAACTATTTTTGGGAACGCAAAACGAGTTGTGAAGGAATGCTAAACTTTTTGGGAGAGAACGCAAAACTATTTTTGGGAACGCAAAACTTATTGTGAAGGAACGCTAAAGTTTTTGGGAGAGAACGCTAAACTATTTTTGGGAACGCAAAACTTATTGTGAAGGAACGCTAAAGTTTTTGGGAGAGAACGCTAAACTATTTTTGGAACGCTAAGCTTATTGTAAAGGAACGATAAAGTTTTTGGGAGAGAACGCAAAACTATTTTTGGAATGCAAAACCTATTGTTAATGAACGCTAAACTTTTTGAGAGAGAACGCTAAACTATTTTTGGGAACGCAAAACGTATTGTGAAGGAACGCTAAACTTTTTGAGAGAGAACGCAAAACAATTTTTGGGAACGCAAAACTTATTGTGAAGGAATGCAAAACATATTGTGAAGGAACGCAAAACTATTTTTGGGAATGCAAAACTTATTGTGAAGGAACGCAAAACTATTTTTGGGAACGCAAAACTTATTGTGAAGGAACACAAAACTGTTTTTGGGAACGCAAAACGTATTGTGAAGGAACGCTAAACTATTTTTGGAATGCAAAACTATTTTTGGGAATGCAAAACTTATTGTGAAGGAACGCTAAACTTTTTGAGAGAGAACGCAAAACTATTTTTGGGAATGCAAAACTTATTGTGAACGAACGCTAAACTTTTTGAGAGAGAACGCAAAACAATTTTTGGAACGCAAAACTTATTGTGAAGGAACGCTAAACTATTTGAGAGAGAACGTAAAACAATTTTTGGAACGCAAAACTTATTGTGAAGGAACGCTAAACTTTTGAGAGAGACGAAACAGTTTTGGAATGCAAAACTTATTGTGAACGAACGCTAAACTTTTGAGAGAGAACGTAAAACAATTTTTGGAACGCAAAACTTATTGTGAAGGAACGCTAAACTATTTTTGGGAATGCAAAACTTATCGTGAAGGAACACAATTTTTTTTTGAGAGAGAACGCAAAACTATTTTGGAACCAAATATAACATAATATAAATAGTTTGCTTATTAATTAGGGCTTGATTTAAAGGCCATTCAAGGTTATGTAGTTTTGACCCACAGGTGGTCAGCGCTGGCGTAACCCCGAGAACTCTCCCGTTCTCAAATAGAGAAAAACGGATTGTTTACAAAAATATTCTGGATACTGAACAGAAAATAAGAAACACACACTAACAAAATACACACTTCATGTGCCCAACAACAGCCTGAGGATAACCGCATGCGCTCAGTGATTTCAGATTTTGAGTACTCTGGTATTGTGAATGCCCTGGCATGGTCTGTCTCATGAATAAACAATTTCTTCTTTGTAGCTTTTCATTTTGTGTTTGGTACAGGGTTTGTTTGTTGTCTGAGACACAAAATAAGCACATTTAGCATTTTGGGAAACATCATTTCAGGGTTGTGAGACCGTGTGCTTTGAATCACAGAGGTGAGTGCTCTCACTGCCTGAAGCTGTTGTCTGTGATAGCTACATAATATCTGATCAATTCAGCACCTCGACCCGCCTCACAATCACCAGCACTGATGCAGAATGATAATGAGCTGGCCCAAAAACCACCCTGATCTAGTGCAGTGATCTCTCTTATTAAACCTTACAAAGACATTACAAGAGCGAGTGTCATCTAACTGTGATGGACAGACAGACAGACAGACAGACAGATAGATAGATAGATAGATAGATAGATAAAAAGAGACAGACAGACAGATAGATAGATAGATTGATAAACAGAGACAGACAGACAGACAGATAGATTGATAAACAGAGACAGACAGACAGACAGACAGACAGACAGATAGATAGATAGATAGATAGATAGATAGATAGATAGATAGATAGATTGATAAACAGAGACAGACAGACAGATAGATAGATAAACACAGACAGACAGACAGACAGACAGATAGATAGATAGATAGATAGATAGATAGATAGATAAACAGAGACAGACAGACAGATAGATAGATAGATAAACAGAGACAGACAGACAGACATACTTACAGACAGACATATGACAGACAGACAGACAGACAGACAGACAGACAGATCAGACAGATAGATAGATAGATAGATAGATAGATAGATAGATAGATAGATAGATAGATAGATAGATAGATAGATAAACAGAGACAGATGGAGGACGGACAGACAGACAGATAGATAGATAGATAAACAGAGACAGACAGACAGATAGATAGATAGATAAACAGAGACAGACAGACATACTTACAGACAGACATATGACAGACAGACAGACAGACAGACAGACAGACAGACAGACAGACAGACAGACAGATAGATAGATAGATAGATAGATAGATAGATAAGAGACAGACAGACAGACAGATAGATAGATAAGAGACAGACAGACAGACAGACAGACAGATTAATAGACAGACAGACAGACAGACATATTAATAGATAGACAGACATATTAATAGATAGACAGACAGATAGACAGACAGACAGATAAACAGACGTACAGATAGACAGATAGATTGATAGACAGACAGACAGACAGACAGACAGATAGACAGACAGATAAACAGACAGACAGACAGATAAACAGACAGACAGACAGACAGATAAACAGACAGACAGACAGACAGACAGACAGATAGATAGACAGACAGACAGACAGATAAACAGACAGACAGACAGACAGACAGACCAACAGACAGACATACAGATAGACAGATAGATAGATAGACAGACCGACAGACAGACATACAGATAGACAGATAGATAGATAGACAGACAGATAGACAGATAAGAGACAGACAGACAGACAGACAGACAGATTAATAGACAGACAGACAGACAGACAGACATATTAATAGATAGACAGACATATTAATAGATAGACAGACAGATAGACAGACAGACAGCTAAACAGACATACAGATAGACAGATAGATAGATAGACAGACAGACAGATAGACAGACAGATAAACAGACAGACAGACAGATAAACAGATAGATAGACAGACAGACAGACAGACAGATAAACAGACAGACAGACCGACAGACAGACATACAGATAGACAGATAGATAGATAGACAGACCGACATACAGATAGACAGATAGATAGATAGACAGACAGACAGACAGACAGACAGACAGACAGATAGACAGATAGATAGATAGATAGACAGACAGACAGACAGACAGACAGACAGACAGATAGATAGACAGACAGACAGATTTTCAGACTTTTAAAGAACAACAGTTTGAAAAACTTGACAGAAACATTCACTGGATTCATTTATGGAAAACTGGAGTCTTTTGAGTTCTCTAATTTCTTTGGCTGATCCTGTGGTGTGTATCACACACTCAGACGAGCAGAACCACGAATAAATAAAACCAGACATGGCAAAAGACCTTTTACATTAAGAAAAATCATAAATAACTAATTTAAAGTAATAGTTCATTTAAAAATAATAAATCTCTCATCATTTACTCATGAAGTTCTCATAGGACTAAAGAAGACCTGGAATATCGCTCACAAGTTGTGTGGAGTACATGCGGTACTTTTGTGTTCATTATGGAGCTCGACAGCCCAGTCCCCATTCACTTTCATTGAATGGAAAAGAGCAGCTCGGACATTCTGCTAAACTTGTCCTTTGGTGTTCCCCAAATGAAAGCAGGTAACTTGAGTTTGGAACGACATATTGATGAATGATGACAAACTAATCAAGCTTTAAACTCTATAACGCACATTTCAACTCTCTTCATTTATCCGTGACGATCTGATGCTTTTAAATTTAATCACACAAGTATGTGAATCAAGGAATGAATCGTGGTTTGAGACTTCCGAATGGCGTAATGTAGTTCAGGTTTACGTAAAGATGCGAGAGAATGGAAACCTGCTGCTAGACATGATCTCAGAGCTTGCACATTAGAATCGAAATACATTAGCATAATTATTTACCCGCCGCTGAAGTTTCTAAGGTTGAGTGATCTGGAATCAGCCGGATCTAAACGCTCGCAATTACCAGTGAAATGTCAAACTGGCCGCAGATCTGTTTCTGAGGGCCAACACAACTCAAACACACAGCTGGCAGAAAACACACAGATGTGGGTGTGTAACGGGAGCAGTGTGATGGTTTGGACTGTTTAATGCTGGAATAAACATGATCAGGGTGAAAGAGAGAGAGAGAGAGAGACAGCTGGAGAAGTAGGCCAAGTAAGTGAGACAGATTTGAGCCAGAAAGGGTGAAACAGACACACACACACATTTTCTACAGTTTACATTCTACATTACATCCAGCGAATAGCGCTGTAGCATCACCTGAACATACTTTGAATCGGTTCTTTTGGACACTTCATGTAAATGAACCGGTTACAATAAGCAACACTATGGGGAGACGTAGCGCGTGTGGAGGCTTCACGCTATTCTCCGCGGCATCCACGCACAACTCACCACACGCCCCGAGAGCGAGAACCACATTATAGCGACCACGAGGAGGTTACCCCACGTGACCCTACCCTCCCTAGCAACTGGGCCAATTTGGTTGCTAAGGAGACCTGGCTGGAATCACTGGAGTCAGCGCCACCACTGCAAATGGTAAACGATCTGCACTTATATAGCGCCTTTTTAAGCCTTAACGGTATTCAAAGCGATTTACACTGCATCTCATTCACCCATTCACACACATTCATACACCAATGGCGGCAGAGCTGCTATGTAAGGTGCTAGCCTGCTATTGGGAGCAACTTGGGGTTTAGTGTCTTTTGGGGTTCAGTGGGTTCACGTGATATGAGCACGACGTGATCATCTGTGTTCTGCAACTGCTTTCGGGTCCTTAAATAAGGTGTAACGTGTGAGTAAGGGCAGCCAGTGGACTTTCTGGTGCTCTCCTAGGGTAAGCTTGTCCCCCCTAGGGAGTTGGTGCCCTATGCCCATGGAGTGGTGGTGGTGTAGTGGTCTAAGCACATAACTGGTAATCAGGTAATCAGAAGGTTGCTGGTTCGAAGGCACTTAACTCCAGGTTGCTCCGGGGGGATTATCCCTGTAATAAAGGCACTGTAAGTCACTTTGGACTGCCAAATGCATAAATGTAAATGTAAACAGACGAAATTAGAAATGTAGCTATGCAGACAGCGTAGTCTACTTATATGGAGTGGCGGTACTGACTGCACCTTACTGGCGTTCCAAATATGAAGCCAGTGATGGACCCCATTTGGGTTCTATGTGGAACCTTTTCTTCTAAGTCATCCATCCAGACCAAACTCTACTTGGATGCAGAACACACAAACACATTGTGGTGAACTCTGCTATCTTTAAATACTTTAAATGTTCTATTGATTTTGATGGATTTCTCCATTGTCATGGAGCCGTTTGACAGATGTTCCTTACCGCAAGTGCACACTGCCAGAAACATGCACAACAGCACTTCTGAGGGGTCTGTTCAAATACCTAGTGAGCTGCCTAAATAGGTGACATTTCCAGTCATCATAGGTGCTCAAATGTTGGAATAGTCACGTGATTCAACTATAAATAAACTTCTTTGTCCTTTGAATCAAATGTATTTTCTTTATTACCCCATTGGAATTGTATTATTGTATTATTATTATTATTATAAGCATAAATGTTTGAAAACATGTGTTAAATTTATCTGAAAACAAGACAAAATATCTTATGTCATTTTGCTTCTCAAGTACATTTATCGTGTTTTAAGAGTGTTTAAGAAAATAAATTTTTTGCAGTGTTTGCGACCAGGTTGTCTGTTTTAGTCCAATCAATTCCCAATGAACATAATCAAGTCCCATTCAAATTCTATTCGATTTTTTCCTTTCAAGGAAATACGTCAAATTATAGAAGTAGAATGGGTTGCAAATGGCTTAAGGTTGCTGAAAATAAAAGAATAAACAGCATATTATTTTCACAGAAACGCACATGGATATACTGTAACATCAGCCACTGACATGGTTAAATGTGTGTAGTACATTTAAATTACATTTATGCATTTGGCAGACGCTTTTATCCAAAGCGACTTACAGTGCACTTATTACAGGGACAATCCCCCCGGAGCAACCTGGAGTTAAGTGTCTTACTCAAGGACACAATGGTGGTGGCTGTGGGGATCGAACCAGCAACCTTCTGCTTACCAGTTCAGTGCTTTAGCCCACTACACCACCACCACTCTGTGTAGTATGTACATATGTTCAGTACATATATGTTAACAGACCTGAGCTGAGAATATTTTGAGCAGAAGTGCCTCTGGTGCAGAGAAATCTCTAGTCACACTTTACAGATAACATGAATATTGAGAGACTCATGAATAAATAATCTACCTCTCTTCAGCTGAAGTACAAAAAGAGGAGCAAGACAGAAGCAAACAAAGAGAAGTATGAGGGTGAAAATCAAATATCTTTTTTAATTGGGTATTTGCGTAGCTGCGCAGACGGCCTCTAATTAAAACAATGTTTAAAGGAGTCAACATGAATCAGCATTCACAACCAATGCTACTTACTTAATGTGAGGGTATTGAATATTTAAGTGAAACAGATAAAATGAGATTTACGTTTACATTTATGCATTTGGCAGATGCTTTTATCCAAAGCGACTTACAGTGCACTTATTACAGGGACAATCCCCCCGGAGCAACCTGGAGTTAAGTGCCTCGCTCAAGGACACAGTGGTGGTGGCTGTGGGGCTAGAACCAGCAACCTTCTGATTACCAGTTATGTGCCTTAGACCACTACACCACCACCACTCAGATCAAATACAAATACAATAACAACTAAGCTGGTGGGAATACAGAAATAATTTGAGATCACCTCTGACATCAGCGCTTAATTCTGGTAAATCGCCAGGTACTGATGGATACTGAAGGACCAGAATGGTACAATTCAATGAGGGAATCACTGATTTCATTACTTACAACTTGCTTTAATCACATTATGATGGGAGGGTCTCTCCCCCCTTTTTGAGGAGAGGCCTATATCTCAGTAATAATAAAGGAGGGCAAGAATAAGTTTGACTGCAAATCATACAGGCCAGTTAGTCTTGTGAATTCGGATTATAAGATAATTCTGAGAATATCCGGCGAAAACGATGGAAAAGATGATGCCACTCTTGATAAACGTGGACCAAACTGGGTTTGTTGGAAACAGGCAAACCCATCATAATATACAGAGAGACTTTCACATGATCGATTATATTAACAAAAGGAAAAGCAGTGCAATCCTTCTCAGCGTAGATGCGGAGAAGGCTTTTGATTCCATCGGTTGTGATTTTCTGTATCAAGTTATGGATAGATTTGGGTTCAGTAGAGGACTTGTACGATGCATAAAGTCATTATACTCATCTCTGACAGCTATGATAAAGATCAATGGTAGTCTTTCTAATTCACTAGTTTTACAACAAGGATGTAGATAGGGCTGTCCCATAAGCCCGCCACTCTTTAATCTCTTTATTGAACACTTGGCTCAAACAATTAGACAGTAGAGTGGTTTAGAGGTGATAATTATACGGGGAGCAGAATACAAAGTCTGTTTGCACACAAATGATGTACTGGTGACACTACAAATCCCTGGCTCAGGAGTACATTTTTTGATGGACATCTTAAAGATGTATTGGAGCTCCTCTGGATATGCACTCAATAATCATAAGACTCAGGCCTTGACACTAAATTAGTTTCCTACCCAAGAACAGGCAAATGAGCATAATTTGAATTGGAATTTACCATATATTCAGTATCCTGGGATATACATACCGAAGGGTATGTCCTCTTTGTATACCCTAAATTATAACCGAATAAACAAGAAAATGTATAATGGGGTCCTGGGTCGCTCAGCGAGTATTGATGCTGATTATCACCCCTGGAGTCCAGGGCGTGCTGAGTGACTCCAGCCAGGTCTCCTAAGCAACTAAATTGTCCCGGTTGCTAGGGATGGTAGAGTCACATGGGGTAACCTTCTCGTAGTGGTGATTAGTGGTTCTCTCAATGGGGCGTGTGGTGAGTTGTGTGTGGATCGTGGAGAGTAGCATGAGCCTCCACATGCTGTGAGTCTCCGCGGTGTCATGCACAATGAGTCACGTGATCAGATTAACGGTCTCAGAAGCGGAGGCAACTGAAGCTTATCCTCCACCTCCCGGATTGAGGTGAGTAAGCTCGCCAACACGAGGCCTAGTAAGTAGTGGGAATTGGGCATTCCAATTTTGGGAATTCTTTGGTGGTGGTGGTGTAGTGGTCTAAACCACATAAATGGTAAACTGGTAATCAGAAGGTTCCTGGTTCGATCCCCACAGTCACCACAATTGTGTCCTAGAGCAAGGCACTTAACTCCAGGTTGTTCCGGGGGGATTGTCCCTGTAATAAGTGCACTGTAAGTCGCTTTGTATAAAAGCGTCTGCCAAATGCATAAATGTAAATGTAAATGTAAATGTACAATGATTTGGACAGATGGGCCTTGCTTCCCCTGGACATGGGCGGCAGGGTAAGATCTATTAAGATGAATATTCTACCGAAACTAATATACTTATTTACAGCTCTGCCAGTCGAGGTCCCTTGTAAACAGTTTAGAGATTGGGACAAACATATTTCCAGATATATATGGAATAACAGAAGACCCCTAATAGGCTACTCAACCCTGCAAATATCGAGAGATAGGGGAGGCATGGCATTACCGTGCTTGAGGGATTATTATTTAGCCGCACAGTTAAGACCACTAGTATTGTGGTGTTATTCAAACTATGAAGCAAAATGGAAAGATATAGAATTCTCCTTGATGGACACGCCAATACAGTCGGTTCTGGGTTGTTTAGACCAGGCGAAGGACATACAGAATCAATGTGTGAGTCAATCTGTTAAACTGTCGATAGAGGTGGTGAAACGTTTCAAGCCTTATAAAGAGGTAAAAGTACTGGGTTGACCGGCTTATGATCCACACTTTGCTCTAGCTCTGCATGATCACAGAGACAGGGTCTGGATCTCTGGACCTCACATGGCATTACCGCCCTTTGTAAAAATATATTTAATGGGGCTCTGGATAGCTTTCAGAACCTTCTCTCAATTGACAGGATTTTTATAGGCATCTACAGGTACGCCATTTTTTCTGGACAGAGATCAGAAGTCCCAAACATGGAACTTGTTCAAAACTGACCCAAGTTTTTATAGATGCATATAAGGGTGAAAATATCAAAGGGGTAATAGGTCAATTATACAATGCTATCTCCTCAATTAATACAATTGATGGTGGAACTACCCGAGGAAGTATGGTTACATGTTTGGGAAACTCAGTGTTCCACTACTCACTCACTGACCTGGAGGGATTTTGGTTGAAAGAGTTTGATTCGATTTTTTATAACGCCAAAGCAGAAATCTAACGTTCACCTGGATTCAGCACCCTTGCTGGAGGGAGTGTGGTTCATTGCAAGTTGACTCAGCCCACATTTTTTTGGTCCACTTATTCAGCCTTTTTGTGTAAAGGTGGGATAATTAATATCCAGGATCTTAGGCTTTAAAGGAGAGTAGACCTCACCCACAACTGGTGACGGACTACACCCTATTATCATAGATCCTCCCTTGAGTGATCTACACACACTCCGCCATTTTTGTCCATGCTGGAGCAGATACAGTGAGAAGAATAAAGTCTAATAAGTGTTCTGTTGTTGCTTTAAAAGGGAACATAAGAGTCTTCATGTTCTCCCGGCATCAGAGCCACTGAAGACGCAGTGAACAAGCTGGACTGGTAATCTGGCACACCAGGCATTTTCCCGGTGGGCCGACGCACTTTGGGGCTGATCAGGTGTGGACTGGCCATTGGGAGAACCGAGCGGGCTGGTGGGTCAGCCGCGAAACGGGCCGAATGGGCCACGATAAGCTAAAATGAGCCGCCGTGTTATGCAGAACGGACCACAAAATGACGCTGCAAAAGGAAAGCGAACACCCCGCGCTCAACTTTTGGGCCAGTTGCTATGTAAAGTCCCGGGCCGATTTCTCTTCCCAGTCCTGCCTGAACTCCAGTATTTACGCTGTCAGTCATATCGGTTCTGATTTGTGGTTGCTACAGTAACCGAAGCACGAGCTGTAAAGGCACAGCCATCTACTGGAAAGGGGGCGGTGAGCAGCAGCTCATTTGCATTTAAAGAGACACACACAAAGTCAGCGTGTTTTTGATTCCACCCAAAAAGAGGCGTTTACAACATGGTGTAATAAATGATCCGTGAGCTGAAACTTCACAGACACATTCAGGAGACACCTGAGACTTATATTACATCTTGTAAAAAGGGGCATAATAGGTCTCTCTTAACATAGATGTGTTGTTTTCCTCTGTTTCTTGAAGTTACTCCGGAATGTTTAAGCAAAGGTGATAATTACCTCCTGAAGATCTTTTTGGTTGCCCGATGTGGATCTTTTTTAGGTATCGCTATTCAAATATGCTCCATGGAAAAAATGACTTTCTCCCATTGGTTACAGAAGGACAAAGGGGAAAAATACTGGAGGAAATGGGATTGTTACACACAAGAAACGGACACTGACTAGAACTCCTTTAAATATGTATTTTTCTCTTTATTGCATCAGTCTACTTGTAATACGAGAAGTTCGTTAAACAATTCAACAGTCTGCATCGTTATGGCGGAGGCAAGGAAGCGTACAGCTAAACACAAATATGAAGATGAGTGGGAGGAAGTTTTCGTACGGTCTGTTTCCGAAGACTGAACAATTAAGGAAGAGCGGCTTGATATTGTCCCGTTGAAAGATAGGACCCGTGGCATCGATCTAAAAGAGACACTGATGTCTGTTCTTGAGAAAGCCAGTCTGGAATAATCAAAACTAGCAGCAATAGCCACAGATGGAGCGCCAGCCATGTTGGGTTCTGCGAATGGTCTTGTAGGCCTGTGTAAATCTGACGACCGTTTTCCTTATTGTTCATCAAGAACACGTGGTGTCTAAAAAGCTGAACTTGGACCACATCCCGAAACCTGTACTGGCAATTGTACATTTTCTTCCAGAGAAACATAAGGACTATCCTGAGCTGCACGACCCCCAGTGGATTTCATATTTGGGGTTTTTGGTCAACATGCTGCATTATCTGAAATATATGAACCTTGTTCTGCAAGGGAAGTTAAAAATGGTGCCTGACCTCGAGCAGAGTGTTTCCACCTTTGTCAACAAACTCAAGCTGTCCAAGACACATCTACAAAAGGGAGAGCTCACATATTTCCCTCCTTGTTGAAGGCAAGTGGACAAGCTGCAGAGGTCGTAAAAGGGAGCACTGCACGGTATGTAACACTGCTTGAAAATCTCCAGCAGAATTTGGAGGACAGATTCTGCAACCTACAGCAAAAAAGGCCACAGATTACGTTCCATCTCAACCCTTTCACTGCTGAATCAGACTAATTGAAAGCCCCTTTAGTGGTAGATGAAGCAGCGTCTCAGTTGGAGATGATTGAACTTTACGAGGATGACAGATTAAATGTGCTCTGAAGGAGGGAACCGTGGAGTTTTGGAAGATTGTGCAGATGGAGAGGCATCCCAGTGTCAAACATGCTGCATTCAAACTACAGTCAATGTTTGGGTCAACTTACACCTGTGAATAATGTTTTTCTACACTAAAACAAGTCAAAGCGTCGCTCAGGTCTTACTGACACACATGTGAAAGAGTTGCTTCGAGTAGCCACAAACGAAAACAAGCCAGACCTGAAAAGGATTGTCAGGTGTCCCACTGAGTCAATTAAAAGGAGGCAGATACAAAAGTTCATATTCATATAAGACTCAATGATGTCCACATATGTGGATCTTGGGGCATTATAACATCAAAAGTCGAAAAAACATGTTACAGTTGTTATTTTTAATAACTTTCAACATTTGCAAATCTATGGGTCATTTAACTTCATTGTAATATACAATTTGTACTTTTTTTTTATCACTGTACAATACGATTCTATTCATTAACATTTATAAATGCATTCCTTACTGTGCATTATCACATAGTGAATTAATTAATTCATCCAAAAACAGTCAAATGTGTCTTTCAGAGGCTTTTTATGGAGTTTGGATGAAAATAAGGTACATTTCAAACTGTTCTGAGACCAGTGCAGACAGACAGCACACTGGAGGTTAAGTGCGTTCACTAAATAGGGAGCAAGGGAGCATCCTATATCTCTCTGTGCAGTTAAGTCATTCACTAAATAGGGAGCAAGGGAGCATCCTATAGCTCTCTGTGCAGTTAAGTGCGTTCACTAAATAGGGAGCAAGGGAGCATCCTATATCTCTCTGTGCAGTTAAGTCATTCACTAAATAGGGAGCAAGGGAGCATCCTATAGCTCTCTGTGCAGTTAAGTGCATTCACTAAATAGGGAGCAAGGGAGCATCCTATAGCTCTCTATGCAGTTAAGTCATGCACTAAATAGGGAGCAAGGGAGCATCCTATAGCTCTCTATGCAGTTAAGTGCATTCACTAAATAGGGAGCAAGGGAGCATCCTATAGCTTTCTATGCAGTTAAGTGCATGCACTAAATAGGGAGCAAGGGAGCATCCTATAGCTCTCTATGCAGTTAAGTGCATTCACTAAATAGGGAGCAAGGGAGCATCCTATAGCTCTCTATGCAGTTAAGTGCGTTCACTAAATAGGGAGCAAGGGAGCATCCTATAGCTCTCTATGCAGTTAAGTGCGTTCACTAAATAGGGAGCAAGGGAGCATCCTATAGCTCTCTATGCAGTTAAGTGCATTCACTAAATAGGGAGCAAGGGAGCATCCTATAGCTTTCTATGCAGTTAAGTGCGTGCACTAAATAGGGAGCAAGGGAGCATCCTATAGCTCTCTATGCAGTTAAGTGCGTTCACTAAATAGGGAGCAAGGGAGCATCCTATAGCTCTCTATGCAGTTAAGTGCGTTCACTAAATAGGGAGCAAGGGAGCATCCTATAGCTCTCTATGCAGTTAAGTGCGTTCACTAAATAGGGAGCAAGGAGCATCCTATAGCTTTCTATGCAGTTAAGTGCATTCACTAAATAGGGAGCAAGGGAGCATCCTATAGCTCTCTATGCAGTTAAGTGCATGCACTAAATAGGGAGCAAGGGAGCATCCTATAGCTCTCTATGCAGTTAAGTGCGTTCACTAAATAGGGAGCAAGGGTGCATCCTATAGCTCTCTATGCAGTTAAGTCATTCACTAAATAGGGAGCAAGGGTGCATCCTATATCTCTCTATGCAGTTAAGTGTGTTCACTCCTAAAATCGGATCAAAAGTTCAGTTTCAGCTGCAGATGATGTTTGGATCACTCAACATGTTTGACACACACGGGACGATGATCATCAGTGCATAGATTCAACATTTATTATGGATCATTTTATTTTAACATGGTTGACAGTGATTGGATTAATCAGAATGAATTATGCAAATGTGTGATGTAATGAATGTAACGTCTCAAAAACATGAATAATCAACACTCCTGGACACATAATAAACTATTTTTATTTAAAACTTCACATCTTAGTCCCGTTGTCCACATATGTAGACATCAACTTTTAAGAAAACTATTTGGCTTGTTTATTAAGTGCTACTATGAGGTTAAATACTTGAAAGAATTATTTTGTATCATTGCAGGCCCATTTAAAATGAACTAGTTGAGACAAAGGGATCATTAAAAATGAAGAAAGACACGGACTGTCCGCGCATACTCTGCTGATTCGTAGCGGCACAAGGAAAACCAAAGTATGCTCAAACAGTGTCCACCTCTAGCCTTTAATGGAAAGCGCTCCGGTTTGGACATTGCTAATGTACCTCAGAGACACTCCAGGGCTCTCGTGCATGAATAAATAAACTGTTCAAACGGCACGGCCAGAAACCTCGGCCACATCAACACGGATACAGTGATGAAGCAGACGAGAGGAAGTTATCGGCCCACTCTGTCCTTGCGGTCACACACACAAAAGAAAATATGAATCATCTGGCAGTGGGGAATTGTAAGTGCATCTATCTTGAGCACTCGTGTTTCGTGTCCGGGTTTTAAAGATGACTCTTGGACAGAGTCAGACTAAAAAGAAACGTCTTTACAGTCACAGAGCTCACAGATTACACCAAAAATGTGTCACTATGTATTCACCCTCATGTCGTTCCAAACCTTGAAATTTAGGCCAAAAGGGACACTGTGGAGCGGAGGGGGGCGGGGCCGGGGCGGAATATCGCGCGCCCGGTCCCCAATCGGCCTGATGAGGCGTGCAAGGGATAAAGGCGGCCCGTGATGATGGTTCGAGAGAGAGAGAATTACGGGCATGTCCCTCATGTGTGTGTTTATGTTTGTGCTTTTGGTTTAAGTTTTCATTAAATATTATTTATGTTGACAAGCCGGTTCTCGCCTCCTCCTTGTCCATCCTTTAACTGTGTTACATTGGTGCCGAAGCCCGGGAAGGAGGAGGGATGCCCGTCGCAGAGTCCTCGACACTGCCGTCCACCCAGGGGAGCGCCGCTGCCATCTGCCGGGTGACGGAGTATCCCGACCGCCCGGATGCAGGGAACGGCCGTCGTCCGCGGAGCAAGTGGGGACTGGATAACCTGACCGCCTGGAGCGAGGGAGCCGCTGCCGGGGGCGGAGGAGTGCCCTGCCGTCCCCAGAGAAATGGAGGGGTCGAGGGAGACCGCCGTCCGTGAGGGGAGGAGGGAAGAATGTCTGTCATGTGTGTGTTTATGTTTGTGCTTTTGGTTTAAGTTTTCATTAAATATTATTTATGTTGACAAGCCGGTTCTCGCCTCCTCCTTGCCCATCCTTTAACTGTGTTACAGACACAAAAACATGAAAACAGCGCCCTAAAAGTTTCTTAAAAGTAGTTCCTGATGACTCATGCACTATATTTTTCTTCTGAAGCTATATAATAAATTTGTGTGATGAACAGACCAAAATTTAAGTAGTAATTCACTGAAAATCTTCCACTGTGCGGTCTCTCTCAAATCAGATATCACACGGTTGATGTCAGTGATGTCTGGTAACGAGAAGACTAATGCCGTACGGCATCAACAAAGGTTTTTTTGTAGTCTATTTCAGAGCTACGGTGAATAGGAAGATTACCAGTAAATGCATAGTTATTATTATGAAGTAACACGATGCAAAAAAATTATTTTTTGTCGTCCTTTTTTTTCTCGGTAAACATATCAAACAACCTTTGACCCTTTAGGCTCTGAGGGTGTTTTTAAAGATTGCTTGTCTCAGTGTCATACCCAAAAGTTAAGGCTTATAACACGACAATAATAAAGACAAAAAAAGTGTTCGGTATCGTTGTAAAGATTTTTGTATTTAATTTTTAATAAAGTAGATTAGCCTAAGAAAGTGCTGAAAAATATAAAAGAACTGAGATTTTTTAATTGACGTGATATATCTCTGGATGTAAATAAGGTCACTCTGAAAAAATGCTTTTGTTTCATTCCCAATCATGTCGACTGTATCTGAGAAACATTTTGTGTTGATACGACAAAGTAATCACAAGTTACAACATTACAAATATAATTGATCATAGTGTCCAAAAACAACTCCAAACAAATAAAAGATAATAATTGTACATAAGAACTAATTACACATGCAAACACAACAATGACTAAAGGTTTGCATAGCATGCAGACATGATTTTAGTCATGAGATTTCACAGAATGAGTTTCATTCTGTGTCATTTGTGTCATCATTGAGTCTGTGTCGTGTATTTGGCGCCATCTCCTGGTGGTCATATGTAACATTGTGCTTCATGTGGATTATCTTGTGTGTGGACTCCATTGAAAGATAATCAGCTCCTCTAAATAATGATATGTGAGATTTTATGTTCCGTTTATTTTGTAGAGTTATAAGCGAAAACGCGTCATATACGCAACACCAACATAATTGTGAAAGACATATAATTAGCTGTTACTCGCTATATTTGTATCTGTGAGTAAAACAAATAGTCTGGTTGTATTTGACTCTTTGAGATCTTTCCAACAACATATGACACATGAATATTCGATCAGTTTTATTTTTTTACTGATTGTAATACTTCGTACAGTGCAATTTAAAAAAAATAAAAATTCAAAACGTAACATTTCTGATTTGTCTAAAAATGTCAAAATACTTGTTCAGTTTTGGTCATAATATCTACATGTATTGTAAAGTAGCGCTTCTGAGCTTTCGAAACGACACCTCTTATGTGCAGGACAAGAAGGTAGTTATTCATATTTTGACAATAAATCCCCCCCATCTGAGCTTAAAGGGTTAAACATGAAAACATATGTGCTAAAGGCAAAAGATATCATCTCTTGTTTTCAGAGAAATCGAACAACATTTTGGTTTATGCTTAAAAAAAGAAATACACTTTGTTTTGTTATAGGCATAAATGTTACTACACATACAACATATCCGGTTTCATTTTGCTTCTCAAGTTAACGTATCTTGTGTTACATTTATTAATATATAGTTTTAATGGGAAAACAAGATAAAAATTCTCATTTTCAGTGCAATGAACAATCATTCTTTATGTTAGCATGATTGAATGCAATTCCATGACAGATCCATGAAGGAATGCTGGTGGAATACTGGAGGAACTCCCACCCCAGCACACTCCCTCTCTCTGAGATTGTCACGGTGGGCGGGCCGCTTCCAGATTACAAGCAGCTGCTCTCACGATAAAGACGCCATCGGGTTTAGCAGTGACGCCCCGCAGAGACAATCATTCAAAATGACATTCACACATCCTCCTCATGCGCCTCAAATCGTTTGGATTTCTCCACAGGAACACATCATACCTGGGATGCCACGACTAATTGAAAAGGTGACGACTGTTATCTGTAAAATAGGTGTTGATTTAATTATTGTTGTGCCTTGAGAATCATTACCTCGTCTCAATAAAACGACTCATTAAAAACTCCTCAAATAATGATGATGAAAGCATCTGTTAAAGGCAATAACGATTCATTCTGTAGAAATGCTTCTAATCATTACACTGTCTGAATCTTCCTCCAGTTAACACAACTGAAAATCACATTTAATACTTTCCACACAATCAGCTACAGTATATGACATCATTACACCTCTCTCACCCGGGACCCAGAGAGAAGAAATCACCATACTCTTCTCTTCTATCCTAATGTGTTTAGTTCTATTCTTTTGTTCTGCTCTATAGTTATTTTCTATAATTCTCATGATTCATTTGGTTCAATTCTATTGTGGTACATTCTATTCTGTTCTAGCATGATAGGGTTTGTTCTATTCTATTCTGTTATGGTAAGATCGCACCATTCCTTTCTATTCTATATTGTGATATATTCTATTATATTCTTCTCTATTATATTCCATTCTGTTGTGGTGCATTTGTTACACTCAGTATATTCTATTATTTTCTATTTTGATATTTTTCTTGATAATAATTTTATTCCATTGTACTCTATTCAATTCTAGTGTAATAGAGTTTGTTCTATTCTATTCTGTTAAGATTGAACTATTCCTTTCTATTCTACAGTATATTGTGATATGTTCTGTTCTATTCTTTTCAATTTTTATTGATAACTATTTTGTTCTATTTTTTGTGGTATGTTTGTTCCATTCTATACTAATGTGATATGTTCTTTCATATTCTATGATATTTGGTGATACATTCTGTTCCAATTAATTACATTCTATTAATTCTGTTACATTTGTTCTATTCTATTCTATTGATACATTTTGTTCCATTCCATTCTATTGTGATACTTTTGTTCCATTCTTATTCTATTCTATTGTGATAATTGTGTTCCATTCAGTTATATTCTATTCTATTGTGATACTATTGTTCCATTCAGTTCTATTCTATTCTGTTGTGATACTATTGTTCCATTCAGTTCTATTCTATTCTATTGTGATACTTTTGTTCTATTCTATTCTATTGTGGTACATTTTTTCCATTCAGTTCTATTCTATTATATAGTGATACATTTGTTCCATTCTATTTTATTCTATTCCATTGTGATACGTTTGTTCCTTTCAGCTCTATTCTATTGTGATACATTTGTTCTATTCTATTATATTGTATTCTATTATATTGTGATACTTTTGTTCCATTCAGCTCTATTCTATTGTGATACTTTTGTTCCATTCAGCTCTATTCTATTGTGATACTTTTGTTCTATTCTATTCTATTCTATTCTATTCTATTCTATTGTGAACTTTTGTTCCATTCAGTTCTATTCTATTGTATTGTTATAATTTTGTTCCATTCAGTTCTATTCTGATACTTTTTTCCATTCAGTTCTATTTTATTCTATTGTGATACTTTTGTTCCATTCAGCTCTATTCTATTGTGATACTTTTGTTCTATTCTATTCTATTCTATTGTGAACTTTTGTTCCATTCAGTTCTATTCTGATACTTGTTCCATTCAGTTATATTCTATTCTATTGTGATACTTTTGTTCCATTCCATTCTATTGTGATACTTTTGTTCCATTCAGTTCTATTCTATTGTGATAGAGTTTCTTCTATTCTGTTTTCTTCTACTTTAAAACCTTTTGGTCAATTCTACTGTGATACGTTTGTTTAATTCCATTCTATCATGAATGTTTTATTCTCCAGAATTTTCTTCTGTTATATTCCATTTTGTTCTGTTCTGGTGTGATTGTACCATTCCGTTCTATTCTATTCTATTCTCTTGTGGTATGTTTGTTCCACTCCGTTCTATTCCATTTTATTCTGTTCTATTATACTGTGATGTTCTATTCTATTCTGTGTCTGTTCAGTTTTATTGCTTTATATTGTATTCTATTCTGCTCCATTCCATTGTTTGGTTTTGCTCTGTTCCGATTTTTGTACTACTGACTGTGTATAAGCTTTTAATATATTTATATAGAATTAATTCTATGTATCAGATTTACTCATGATGATGAGGGATCAGTTGTTTATGTGCACTGTAGGAATATTATCATGGCGATGTGGAGTTCCAGTGATTGAGGGAAATGGAAGTTTGGCATAATAAAGTTTTGTTTCCACAAGACGCCTCATACAGCTCATTAAATTCTTCAGTGTTTACCACACAGCAGTAAACATTCATCCAGCACATGTGTGGCACAAACACTTGTGTTGACCAGAGTTTAAAAATACTGTTCACGAATGTTGACAAGAAAAAGTCTGGGCAGATATCCTTCAAAAAATGGAAAACAACACACCACAACTTTGCGGTGCTGTTCGCTAATGCTCTGGAAACACCACATTTTGGCAAAGATAGAACTTGTGACCATTGTTGGCTGACGTTGCTTTTGGGAAATGCACCCTGGAAAAAGAATAGAAGATACAAATGCCTTGATTACAGAGGGGCCACAACCCCCCTCCAGACGCCCCATTAACCACGACTGCACCACAGTCCTGCAACAGCAGTCCCGACAGTCAATCAACCCGCTGCGGTGGACCGTAATGCTGCTGTTTGGCAGGATTTGACCAGTCTGACTGCTCAAATACAAGGGCCTCATTGGCAGCTGCCCTCAGGGGCCCACAAGAGGAGGATGAGGACCTCTTGTAATAAAATAAAGGAAAACAGAATGGAAAAAGAGAAAAAGGGGGTCTTCATCAGCTAAGAGACCAGAGATGAATGGCAAACATGTACAAGTGCAAATGAACTCCTGGTGAGAGAGACAGAGAGAGATCGGAATGCTTTTTCTCCATTTTCTCCTCCGAGGGCCCCAAACTCAGGGGTCATTGAGGATTAAAAAACCTAATAACATCAGTTACACTCAGTTCTGTGAGATTAAAGACATTTACACATGAAAGAGTAATGTTATACGTCCCCTTTTCACATACCATCATTAAATGTTCTATTCAGTTCTATTCTATTCCATTGTGATACTTTTGTTCCATTCAGTTCTATTCTATTCTATTCAATTGTGATACTTTTGTTCTATTCAGTTCTATTCTATTCTATTGTGATACTTGTGTTCTATTCTATTCTGATACTTTTGTTCCATTCAGTTCTATTCTATTCTATTCCATTGTGATACTTTTGTTCTATAGTTCTATTCTATTCTATTGTGATACTTTTGTTCTATTCAGTTCTATTCTATTCTATTGTGATACTTGTGTTCTATTCTATTGTGATACTTTTGTTCCATTCAGTTCTATTCTATTCTATTCCATTGTGATACTTTTGTTCTATAGTTCTATTCTATTCTATTGTGATACTTTTGTTCTATTCAGTTCTATTCTATTCTATTGTGATACTTTTGTTCCATTCAGTTCTATTCTATTCTATTCCATTGTGATACTTTTGTTCTATAGTTCTATTCTATTCTATTGTGATACTTTTGTTCTATTCTGATACTTTTGTTCCATTCAGTTCCATTCTATTCTTTTCTATTGTGATACTTTTGTTCCATTCCATTCTATTCTATTGTGATACTTTTGTTCCATTAAGTTCTATTCTATTCTATTGTGATACTTTTGTTCCATTCTATTCTATTGTGATAATTTTATTTCATTCAGTTCTATTCTATTCTATTGTGATAATTTTGTTCCATTCTATTCTATTGTGATACTTTTGTTCCATTCAGTTCTATTCTATTGTGATACTTTTGTTCCATTCTATACCATCGTGATACTTTTGTTCCATTCAGTTCTGTTCCATTCTATTCTATTGATACTTTTGTTCAATTCTATTCTATTATATTGTGATACTTTTGTTCCATTCTAGTCTATTCTATTGTGATAATTGTGTTCCATTCAGTTATATTCTATTTTATTGTAATACTATTGTTCCATTCAGATCTATTCTATTCTATTGTGATACTTTTGTTCCATTAAGTTCTGTTCCATTCTATTCTATTCTATTCTATTGTGATACTTTTGTTCCATTCTATTCCATTGTGATACGTTTGTTCCATTCAGTTCTGTTCCATTCTATTCTATTCTATTGTGATACTTTTGTTCCATTCTATTCAATTCTATTGTGATAATTGTGTTCCATTCAGTTATATTCTATTCTATTGTGATAGGTTTTCTTCTATTCTGTTTTATTCTACTTTAATACCCTTTGTTCTATTCTATTCTAATAAATTTTGGTCAATTCTACTGTGATACGTTTGTTTAATTCTATCATGAATGTTTTCTTCTATTCTGTTCTATTCTATTGCGATAAATTTGTTCCATTATGTTCTATTATATTGTGATATGTTTTCTTGTATTGTAATCTATTCTATCGGAATAAATTTATACAACAGAATTTGATTCTGTTATATTCCATTTTTATTCTATTCTGGTATGATTGTAACATTCCGTTCTATTTAAGGGCCCCAAACTCAGGGGTCATTGAGGATTCAAAAACTTAATAACATCATTTACACTCGGTTCTGTGAGATAAAGGACATTTACACATGAAAGAGTAATGTTATACGTCCCCTTTTCACACACCGTCATTAAATGATGTGATAACTTTTTATAAATTACAGCATCACATGAACACTTCTCACGAAACCTGTTTAAAACATGTCCAGATTATATTTTACCCCCCCCCCCAAAAAAAATCATTATTAATCAGAATTATTCTTATAGCTTTTTGTTTCGTTTGTGGTGTACTTGAATTTAGAAATATCTTTGGGTTAAGTTTGTCCTGTTTCAATTCATTGAATATTTAAAGCAACATCAGTAAAGGATGACTTCACTGATCCCTCTGCGGAGGGTTGCAATCGGACATCATGATATTTCTTTTATAAACATATCATGAATATATTCTTGCATATCGCCACCCTACTGTGCCCTTCTTACTGCCTTTGTGACGGCCACATAAACAGACATATTTGAATGATTTATTTTGGTCAATTGGTTTCAGGTTTAAACTGCAGGGTCACATTACTCACGTGTCTTCTAAGCAAATCTGTTCAATAAGAGCGTTTCTGTTTCTGCTTACAATTACGTTTATTAAAGGCGGCCAATAAAACGTTAGACTGTATCATGTGTCGTAAATCTAGACCGATCACGTCACATGCATAGACTGCGGAGACTCTGAAACGGTGTACGATGGCTTTCCATTGATCAAGATGTATTAGTATAATTTATGCAATGTCCCTTTGTATCTGATAGACTGTGAAAGATGCGAGAACACTACGTGTAGTTGCACTTAATGGGTTTAAGAGCGGTTTATGGCTCTAGTTCATTTATGAGTGTTTTTACGTGCTACTTAGATGACAATGCTTTTGGGAAACGTGCTGTTGTAAGTACAATTTAAGTGCTACTAATGTTCAACATAGAGCTTCGGGAAACCCAGCCCAAGCATCAGCCACACCGAGCGGGACTGCAGGAACGTCTGTCTGGTTCTTTCTCTTGAGTTCATTCGATTCAGAACCGCTGCAGTGTCCGGATCCCAATAATAACTTTGTGCTAAAATGATGACAAAGGATTTCTTTGTTAGTAAATCATCCACATCCATTTCTTGCATTGATGAAGCTGCTGGCTCTGCTTTCTATCGTTGTGATAGTGACGCGCCTCTTCTGGTCAATTTGGCTTTTTTCCTCAAAATATTATGACTTTATTCTTGAAATCCGGGAAGGAGGAGGGATGCGCCATAGTAGTCCTCCACTACCATCCTCCCCAACGGAGCAGCCACGGCCATCCGCTGGAGGACGGAGGAGCTGGCCGCCTGGAAGCGGAGGAACGGCCGCTGACCACTAGGGGAGGAGAGGCTCCCAACCAACCACCTGGAGTGGTTACCACTGCCAGGGGCGGGGGAGACCCCTACCGTCCATCAAAAACATGGCGGGCGTTCTGTCCACCAGGGGCCGGAGGTCTGCCTCCGATCTGTCCGGGGAGTCACGGCTGTCGTGTATTAAAGGGTGGAGGAGTGGCCGAGGACCAAGCTACGGCATATCGGAGAACCAGCGAGTAATTATTTATTTTTTTCCTCTCTCTCTCTCTCTCTCTCTCTCTCTCACTGCCGGTCCATTTTGGTCTTTCCCTCTCTTTTTAAAATGTTTTGTTAATTTGGCACGATTGCCGTTACGGCGTGTAGGTGCCACATTTTTTTTTGTTTCCCTCCCCTTGTCCCCTCCCTCATCCAGGTAGACGGGGATGACCTGCCGGCAGATGGTGCAGAAGGCACACCCCCCCAAGGAAAGGGCCTGAGAGAACGAGGGAGGAATGTGGCAGGGTGGAGGGCGGGATCGGGTCATGATTCCGCACACCTGGCCCGGAAGGCCGACCGAAAATGGCAGTGCAAGAGAGAGAGAGATTTACGGGCAGCTGATCCGACACCTGTGTGTGTTTGTCTTTTTGTTTCAGTTTTATATTAAAATATTATTTAAATTGTCAAGCCGGTTCTCGCCTCCTCCTTTATTACCTCTTTACACTTAGAATGATTTTTTTCCCCATGGCACTAAAACGCCGTCGTACGGAAGGCACAGTGCAGTTCGTGGATTCTGCACATTACAACTAAAAAAAAAATGTAAACAAATATAAGCTTGATTTTTTTCTGTAAAATACAATTTAATTTTGCGATTCACTCAGTAATGATGGCTAATTGTTTTCCAACAACAGTAATATCCTCACAGATCTAAACATTCCACAATATGTTTTTAATAAAGACATTTCAAATCATTTCTTTTATAATAAATTCTGTGCTCAAAGAGACGGTGTATGATACCGATCCCCGACACAAAGCCCGAGCGAGTCTGCTTGTGTCAGTCCTGTGTAACTCTGAGAGAGATATGAAACTCTTGATTTATGATAGAAACAGTTCTTCTGCTCTGCCTCATTAACATCAGTCAAAGGCCTGCGATCTTCAGCACTGTTGGAGAAGGCAGGTGTAAAGAGGCAGACTACGGCAGACAATTAGTCGCAGAAGTTTTTTTTTATGGTAACTGCTAAAAATCCATCTGCTCTGGCTACTCACGCAGAAAACAAAAGTGAGTTTAAATCTGCTCAGATACAAACTTCAAAATAAAGAAGTTCTTTGAGAACTTTAAAAATATTCTTAAATATAAAATCAGACTATAAAATAGCTTTTGGTTCTAAATAGAACTATTATTTTGTATTAAGTAAACTTAATTACAGCTACTCAACAAGCCTCTAAAAATGTGTTTTAAGTGACGTGTGAAGTCAGTACTGAATGCATCGGATCGGTGTTGATTACAGAGTGAATTACAGTTCAGCTGAGGCAAAGTTTTCCCTCTGTAATGACTCATTCTCAAGCACTTGTGTCATAACTGTTAACACAGGTGTCTGCACGGATCGCACAAAACGGCCCATCTTTTGCTCTTTTGAGGGAGTTAACTGAGTTCTGCTTATGTGGATAAATCCTTCTTATTACTTCTGGACTGGAAGAGTTCCGCCTTGTGGAACGTGGTTTCTTGGTGTTGTCACAGTTTTCTCAGCTTGTTTTGGGGGACTGAAATGGAAGAGAGAGAGAGGGAAAATTATAGAAAGTGGAGATCCATCTTTATTTCAGTTTTCAGAAGGTCTGTAGAGTATGATAGATATATCATATACATTGTTGTACATTCAATAACTGACTACAGTATTGTACCTTATTTCACACTTTATCCCAAAGTACTTCACTGTACCTCATTATATACATCACTATACTATTCATCACTATACTATACATCAATATACCTCATTATATACATCACTATACTATACATCACTATACCTCATTATATACATCACTATACTATACATCACTATACCTCATTATATACATCACTATACCTCATTATATACATCACTATACTATACTATACTATACTATACATCACTATACTATTCATCACTATACTATACATCAATATACCTCATTATATACATCACTATACTATACATCACTATACCTCATTATATACATCACTATACTATACATCACTATACCTCATTATATACATCACTATACTATACTATACATCACTATACCTCATTATATACATCACTATACTATACATCACTATACCTCATTATATACATCACTATACCTCATTATATACATCACTATACTATACTATACTATACTATACATCACTATACTATACATCACTATACTATACTATACATCACTATACCTCATTATATACATCACTATACTATATTATACTATACATCACTATACTATACATCACTATACCTCATTATATACATCACTATACTATATTATACTATACATCACTATACTATACATCACTATACCTCATTATATACATCAGTATACTATACTATACATCACTATACCTCATTATATACATCACTATACTATACTATACATCACTATACCTCATTATATACATCACTATACTATACTATACATCACTATACCTCATTATATACACATCACTATACTATACATCACTATACTATACTATACATCACTATACCTCATTATATACACATCACTATACTATACATCATTATACTATACATCACTATACTATACTATACATCACTATACCTCATTATATACATCAGTATACTATACTATACATCACTATACCTCATTATATACATCACTATACTATACTATACATCACTATACCTCATTATATACATCAGTATACTATACTATACATCACTATACCTCATTATATACATCACTATACTATACTATACATCACTATACCTCATTATATACACATCACTATACTATACATCATTATACTATACTATACATCACTATACCTCATTATATACATCACTATACTATACTATACATCACTATACCTCATTATATACATCACTATACTATACTATACATCACTATACTATACATCACTCTACCTCATTATATACATCACTATACTATAATATACATCACTATACCTCATTATATACATCACTATACTATACATCACTATACCTCATTATATACATCACTATACTATACTATACATCACTATACTATACTATACTATACATCACTATACTATACTATACATCACTATACCTCATTATATACATCACTATACTATACATCACTATACCTCATTATATACATCACTATACTATACTATACATCACTATACCTCATTATATACATCACTATACTATACTATACATCACTATACCTCATTATATACATCACTATACTATACATCACTATACCTCATTATATACATCACTATACCTCATTATATACATCACTATACTATACTATACATCACTATACCTCATTATATACATCACTATACTATACATCACTATACCTCATTATATACATCACTATACTATACATCACTATACCTCATTATATACATCACTATACTATACATCAGTATACTATAATATTCATCACTCTACTTCTCTATAAATTACTATACCATGCTATACATCAGAATTATACTTAAAATGTACTTCACTATACATTACTGTACCACATTATACTACTCTCTAAACCACACTATACCACATCATATTTAAAATGTACTTCACTATATACATAACTATACCATACTACTCTATACATTAGTAAACCTCACTATACTATACTACAATATTCATCACTCTACTCCTCTATATATTACTATACCACACTCTACATCACAATACCACATTATACTTCAAATGTACTTTTGTACATTTCATACATCACTGTACCACACTAAACATCATTCTACTTCACTATATATCACTGCACCACATTAAACATCACTATACATCACTATAACACACTTTACATCACCTTACTTCATCACTATACCACAATATAGCCCTACTTCCTATATTACGAATCAGCGTTGTATGCGGTCACACCCCTTTGACCTGGACAAATTGCCATCAGGGATGACTCCAATTGTTTTTCAATATCTGGAGTGACTTTTGACCCCTGGTGCAGGAGGAAGGGTGGTGGTGCTAGAGGTCAGCCTGAGGGCATAGATTAAATGTGGGGAATCACATGTCAGTCATTAGTTTTAACCAATCAATATGGAGCAGATCCACAGAAGCGAGAGCTTTTGTCCAGCATGGCGTGTAGCGTGCTGCTCTGTCTGGTGTCGCCGATCAATGCAATAATACCAGCATCTACAAAATGTGACCTCTCAGTGTGTGTTTGGTTAGGGGGGGTGGTATAGGGCTCAATACAACAGCAGATAGCACACAACACAAGTCTGCCCTTAAAGAGAGCACTGATACCACAAACAACGCTTTAGATTCACACTGCCGTTAAACAACAGGATGTGAATTTTCCCTTTAATATCTATAAACAAATTAATATAAATAACAGCAGCCCATTTCACTGAACAGTGATGCTAACTAATTATAATTACTGAAAATTGCTTGAATACAATGTTACATCTCTGATATACATCAGTCCTGAAAATACAAAAGTAAATATTACAGTAGTGTGCAGAGCTGCTCAGGAGCTCTAACACACAGGTGCTCATATTCCATATCTACATCAGAGTTTCCTATTTTCTGAACAAACCCAGACAATGATAACAAGAGCAGAATGGCTGCTGGTAGACAAATGTGTGGGCGGTCGAGATCTGCTCTCAGGAAGAATTATCAGCTTTTCTTAACTTGACGTCCCATCTTAAAACGATGTGTCGCAACAGTCAAAGATATCCACCCAGCACATGTTTACATAAAATAACAATGCAGACAGGTGCATAAACTCATCTTGTGTGAACGGCCCCTGAGACAACATCTTAAAGGGATAGTTCACGAAAAAATTCTGATTCTCTAATCATTTACTCACCCTCATGCCATCCCAGATGTGTATGCCTTTCTTTCTTCTGAACAACACAAACAAAGATTTGTAGAATAATAGCTAGCGAGGCAATCGAATGGTGACCGAACCTTTGAAGCTCCAAAAATCGCATTAAAGTAATCCACACGACTCCATCGGTTAAATCCATGTCTTCAGATGTGATGTGATAATTGTAGTTGAGAAAAAGATACATTTTAAAGTCCGTTTTATCTATAAATTCTCCTCCCTGCCCAGTAGGTGGTGATATGCATGAAGAATGCAGATCGCCAAAAACAAAAGAAGAAGAATGTGAATGTAAAAGTGTAGATTTATAGTAAAAAAGGACTTAAATATACAGTAGATCGGTTTCTCTCACACACTTATCATATCACTTCTGAAGACATGGGTTAATCCACTGGGGCTACTTTTATGCTGCCTTTATATGCTTTTTTGGAGCTGCAACATTTTGGTCACCATTCACTTAAGCACCTACAAAGCTGAAACATTCTTCTAAAATCATAATTTTTCTTCCGCAAAAGAAAGAAAGTCACACACCTGGGATGACATGAGGGTGAGTAAATGATGAGAGAACTATTTTGGGTGAACTGTCCCTTTAAATGAAACGGCACCTCATAAGTGAGTGATTTGGAATGCTCGACAGAGGCAACAGTTCCACAATGTTTTCACGGCAAACTCAGGCCACGTCCACTTTAATATGTTTTCATTGGAAACGCATTGCTTTTGCTATGTTTACGCCTCTTACTCCCTTTGGAACGGCATATTCGTCCACCAAAACCAGTGGCTTTCGAAAATGTTTTCCATGGTCGTATATGTTGGAATTTTCAAACTAAAACAGATTCATGTGGATGTGCACGTCCTCAAGATTCTCATCCAAATAATGTCTGATGTCAGTATGTTGCTAAAATAACGTCGTCATCCTCTAATGAGCATAAAATATATTTATTAGTATTGAATTGCATTCAGTCATATGTTCTGTAGAGATATAGCGCTGACACTGGGCAATATAGTCGAGTATAGTCGAGCTATCTTAGTGTGAAAGCATTGACCGCTGGTGTACATGTGCATGGTCAAACGGAATAAACTTGAGATGGCTGTGGCTCAGGAGGTAGAGCGGGTCGGCTGCTAATAGCAGGATTGGCGGTTTGATTCCCGGCCCACATGTCTCCACATGCCGAAGTGTCCTTGGGCAAGACACTGAACCCCAAGTTGCTCCCAATGGCAGGCTAGCACCTTACATAGCAGCTCTGCCATCATTGGTGTGTGAATGGTTGAATGAGTCTGTGGAGCGGAGGGGGGCGGGGCCGGGCTAGAATGTCGCACACCCGGTACCCAATCAGCCTGATGGGGCGCGCGAGGGATAAAGGCAGCCAGTGACGACGGTTCGAGTCAGAGAGTATTACGGGCATGTCCATCATGTGTGTGTTTATGTTTGTGTGTTTTGGTTTTGAGTTTAATTAAATATTAGTTATATTGACAAGCCGGTTCTCGCCTCCTCCTTGCTCATCTTAACCCCCTTACATTGGTGCCGAAATTTGGGAAGGAGGAGGGATGCCCGTTGCAGATTCCTCGACGGGCATCCCGACGAGCGCCGCTACCATCTGCCGGGTGACGGAGTAGCCCGACCGCCCGGACGCGGGGAACGGCCGTCGTCTGCGGGGCGAGTGGGGACTGGATTCCCCGACCTCCTGGAGCAATGGAGCCACTGCCAGGGGCGGAGGAGTGCCCTGCCGTCCCCCAGAAACGCGGAGGGATCGAAGTTAGACTGCCGTCCGCGAGGGGAGGAGGGAAGTAACTCCCCGATCGCCTGGAGCGGTAGGGCCGCTGCCAGGGGCGAAGGAATGTCCGCAGGTGCCGCCAGAAAAGCGGAGGGGCGTCCTGTCCGCTTGGGGTCAGAGATTTGACTCCGGTTTGCCCGGAGAGGAGCGGCTGTTGTCCGCCGGAGAGTGTGGCGTAGTGTTCGAGGACCACGAGACGGTACATCAGAGAACCGGTGAGTGAGCTTCTTCTCTCTCTCCTCTCACTATCTCTGTCGCACCGTGTTGGCCTTTTCCCTTGCCTAATTTTTTGTTGTTGTTGTTTTCCCCTCCTGTCTCCTCCCAGGTCGAGTAAGGTGGGGATGACCTGACGGGGCGCAAAGCACGCCCCTCCCCAGGGAAAGAGGGGGTGTAGATCATGCCGGTGGCACCCCGGCCTGAGGTAACGCCGGGAGGAGTGTGGAGCGGAGGGGGGCGGAGCCGGGCTAGAATGTCGCACGCCCGGTCCCCAATCGGCCTGATGGGGCGCGCGAGGGATAAAGGCGGCCGGTGACGATGGTTCGAGAGAGAGAGAATTATGGGCATGTCTGTCGTGTGTGTTTATGTTCGTGTGTTTTGGTTTTGAGTTTAATTCAATTATTATTTATATTGACAAGCCGGTTCTCGCCTCCTCCTTGCCCATCTTAACCCCCTTACAGAGTCACAGTGTAAAGCGCTTTGAATACTGCAAAGGTTAAAAAGGTGCAATATAAGTGCAGACCATTTACCATTTGAAAGACTAGAGCATTCGACTGTACGCATACGCTAGCACACACATAAAAAACCATCCATAAAGTTTAGGCTCATCCACACTAGTGACATTTCCCTCCACCGATAATTTAAGCTTTCGGAACAGCCTTCACATCGGGATCCCCCCTACGATGAATAAAAATGTTTCCTACATAGGTAGCACACTAGGTTTTGGAACAGAGCCCGAGTGTTGAAAAGATGCTCTTATAATCCGTCTCAAATAATCACAAAAGCAACAGAAATCTCGATTTTCTCGTCACTTTGATCTCCTGACGTGCTTTTAAAATGAGTCTGTTTCCATTTGACAGCGCTCGAGGCTTGTTCTTCAAACGCGAGCCGAGCGAGGTGTGTTTGCTAAAGCACATTTATGATGCTGGTAAAACAGCGGTTGAAGCTGTCATCACCGCACAGATGCCCAACTAATCATCCACAAACACTCTCCATTCAGCCGTACAGCTGAAAATCACAGAGCGCAGTTTGAATGCACTCTCTCTGGGTCAATGTGTTTCTGTGTGTGATGTGGGGAGGGGTGGTGTACATTGTGACAAAAGCAGATGATTAAGCTGTCAAAACCACATTTTCTGTGTGAGGTGTGTGTGCCATGTCACTGAAAGATCTATTTAAAGAAAAGGGAGACGTCAATAGAGACATCAATTGATTTTCTACACAGCTACAGGGGCATATTAAAGGGATAGTACACCCCAAAATGTAAATTCTCTCCTCGTTTACTCATCCTCGTGCTATTCCAGTTGTGTATGACTTTATTTCTTCAGCAGAACACAACTGAAGAAAAAAGGAAATATATCTCAGCTCAGTAGGTCCTTAAAATGCAAGTGGATGGTGATCAGACCTTTGAACGCTGTACTGAAGCTTTGTTCGTTTGTTTACTCACTATGAGCTGTTTGTGTGCTCATCCTGGATGTCTCAACCAATGCGGAAATGTCACACGAGACCGCGTGGGTCCCGTTCCTCCCGTTGTATCGCATATCGTTGGTCTTGATCATATAAGATCATCATTAGCTCATATTTGACGTCATATCGGAGTTGCTGCGGGTCAGTTGTGTCTAATAGCGTAAACGTGACAACAATGACCCGTGAATTGGATGAACTGGATGAATGTCCGGGGGGGTCTGGGTATCTCAGCGAGTATTGACGCTGGCTATCACACCTGGAGTCCTGAGTTTGAATCCAGGGTGTGCTGAGTGGCTCCAGCCAGGTCTCCTTAGCAACCAAATTGGGTCGGTTGCTAGGGAGGGCAGAGTCACATTGGGTAACCTCCTCGTGGTGGTGATTAGTGGTTCTCTCAATGGGGCGTGTGGTGAGT
>NC_068321.1:26827375-26832375 GCF_025860055.1 Xyrauchen texanus | reverse complement strand
ATGGGTTACACATCTACCCCACATCTGACCCTTCAGTCAAAAATGACCACCAATACCAAAGGAAGGCACCCTCTTTGAACACCACCAGAGGATGAATTTAATTAGAATAACGCACAATTGAAGCATTTTCATTGGTGGTCTCAGACTTTTGTCCCGCCCCACTGTAAATTAAAAACACAACACTTTATGAAACACTTCAGTTTAACTCTTAAATCATTGGAAACCCACTTAAAGTTACACAAAGAACCAACATACAACAAATATCACAATTAATATCTGTACTGCTGTTAAGAAACCACCAACTCAAGATATACGAGTTGAATCACCTGAACTCAGGTTAATTAATTTAACATTTATGTATTATATATTATGTACGTATTGTTAACACTAATAATTCCTAACATTTATATAGTGCTTTTCTAGGCACTCAAAGCACTTTATATAGTATATGGGGTTCTCCTCAAGCACCACCAGTGTGCAGCATCCACCTGGATGATGCAACGGCAGCCATAGTGCACCAGTACGATCGCCACACACCAGCTATTGGTGGAGAGGAGAGAGTAGAGTGAAACAGCCAAATAATGACGGGATTATTAGGAGGCCATGATTGAGAAGTTACACCCCTAATCTTTTCGAGAAGTGTCCCCGTCACTATATTGGGGCATTAGGCCCTACACAGACCGCAGAGTGAACACCCCCTGCTGGCCTCACTAACACCTCTTCCAGCAGCAACCTTCGTTTTCCCAGGAGGTCTCCATCCAGGTACTGACCAGCCTCAACCCTGCTTAGCTTCAGTGGGCAACCAGGCAAGAGCTACTACTGCAATATAATTTACATACTTGGTGATTTAGCTAAAATATATCTCAATATTTTTCAGCAGTTTGATAATATTTTATATATCTTGTTATTTATGTATTTGCTCTGAAAGGGCTTAAAAGGGTGACAGAGGAACATCATTTCAACCAGACCAAGTAGATTCAAAATGTTTCACATAAGAATGAAAATACAATAAAAAATGGGGGTCTGGGTATCTCAGCGAGTATTGAGGCTAACTATCACACCTGGAGTCGCCAGTTCGAGTAACTCCAGTCAGGTCTCCTTAGCAACCAAATTGTCCCGGTTGCTAAGGAGGGTAGAGTCACATGGGGTAACCTCCTCGTGGTGGTGATTAGTGGTTCTCTCAATGGGGCGTGTGGTGAGTTGTGTGTGGATCGTGGAGAGTAGCATGAGTCTCCACATGCTGTGAGTCTCCGCGGTGTCATACACAACGAGTCACGTGATAAGATGCGCGGATTGACGGTCTCAGAAGCGGAGGCAACTGAGACTCGTCCTCCGCCACCCGGATTGAGGCGAGTAACCACGCCACCACGAGGACCTACTGAGTAGTGGGAATTGGGCGTTCCAACATTGGGAGAAAAGGGGATAAATGTAAAGAAAATAGATATAAACAAAAAATAAAAAACAATCTTCAGGAAACAAAATGGCCAAATAAAAGTGCATTAAATGCATTGCAATATTCAGAATGTTGCTTAATGTTTCTTCATTTTATTTCACCATCAAAATCAGTGAAAATATATAGCAAATATTCAATATATCGCCCAGCCCTACGTAATACTCTATATAGCACACCCATTGTAAGCGCAAGATGACAGCTGCTTGCTTGTTGTTGCACAATTTACAAAGAAATATAAAATAACGAAGTCCTCATGGTACTGTTGGTCCATTTATCTTCAGGTGAAGAAATCTTTGGAGATGGCTTCCACAAAGTTCGGCGCAGACATTAGGATCCCAATAGTGCAAAGGATTGTGAAAATGGAGAATGCCATGAGACACAAACGATCGATTACCGCCGCGGCGAACTTCCATTCGTTGCACACGCTCTCGTCCTCGTCCAGGTTGCGAAATCTTTTGGCGATGTACCTTACTTCCTCTAAAATTTTGGCCAGTTCCAGTTCCAGAGCTCCACCCACAATGCTTCCACTAGCCCTGCACCCAATCCCAGCCCCGCCCCCTAGCGATGGCACCGTCGTCCCTGGCAACAACACATCCTCCTCACTGGAACCCATCAGTCGCCCGCAGAGCACACCTGAGTCGTGCGGGGACGTGTAGTGGACGCCCTCCATACCTCTTAACCCGATGTAGAGCATGTTGCCGCTGGTGGGCTGCAGCGCCCCCTGGCTGACAGAGAGCTCTATGCTGGACACGCTGCCATGGCGAGGGTTTTTATTATGACAGGCGAGTTGGATCCGTTCCTCACCAGGCCGTCGCATACGGAGGAACCACGCGCACCAGTTGAGAAGGACAACACGGGTCTGCATAACAAAACAAAACTATGATTCAGAACAATCCAAGCAATTTCAACAGAATTTTGCAATAACTGTGATATTTTAACTATTGTTATGATTTCCCTGAACAATACCTAATTGTATTTATAAAGTCGATTAGGGTGTCACAATTAATCAGAAGAAAATCGAAATCACGATATTACCTTGTACAAATATTAAACTGAAAAGGGCTGCCATTTTATTATGTCCTCAGGTCTGTTGTGTCTGTAGTGTATTAGCCTATATTACACAAACTCACAACGTTTGAGGGTCATGATAAAGTGTTTTCAGTGGTTTAAACCCACCTGAAAACATCTGCATTGCAAATCAGCGCCACCTAGTGGTCATTTTAAATAGTACACAAACAGATCAGTCATACTGTATATCAAATGAAAGCTCTCATTCTCAGGACTGCAATGATACAGTTAATGTTGTTGCCCTAAAACCACAGATCAAAAAATCTATCTGTCTGTCTGTCTGTCTATCTGTCCATCCATCCATCCGTCTGTCCATCCATCAGTCTGTCTGTCTGTCTATCCATCCATCCATCCATCTACCTGTCTGTCTATCCATCTGTCTGTCTATCCATCCCTCCATCCATCCATCCATCTGTCCGTCCGTCCGTCCATCCATCTTTCCATCCATCCATCCGTCCGTCCATCCATCCATCCATCCGTCCATGTACCTGTCTATCTATCTGTCTGTCTATCCATCCCTCCATCCATCCATCCATCCGTCTGTCTGTCTGTCTATCCATCCATCCATCCGTCCATGTACCTGTCTATCTATCTGTCTGTCTATCCATCCCTCCATCCCTCCATCCATCCATCCGTCTGTCTGTCTGTCTATCCATCCATCCATCCATCCATCCATCCATCCATCCATCCATCCATCCATGTACCTGTCTAACTATCTGTCTGTCTATCCATCCCTCCATCCATCCATCCATCCGTCTGTCTGTCGGTCCATCCATCCATCCATCCAGCTACCTGTCTGTCTGTCTATCTATCTGTTTATCTATCCGTCTATCCGTCTGTCTGTCTATCTGTCTGTCTGTCTGTCTGTCTGTCTATCTGATAGTCTGTCTGTATATCCGTCTGTCTGTCTGTCTATCTGATAGTCTGTCTATCCGTCTGTCTGTCTATCTGATAATCTGTCTGTCTATCTGATAATCTGTCTGTCTATCTGATAGTCTGTCTGTCTGTCTGTCTGTCTATTAGAAAAAGTTTGTTATTATGTTTTTGTAATAATTAGTTTGCTTTGAACTTCTATGTGCATAAGTCAGTGGAGTGTCCAGTTCATTATTATCTGCTGAGTCAATATGACTAAATCAATGCAGGGGACTCAAAATGTGCTGTATTTCCATATTGCTGTTGGGTTTTCCGGAGGCGTGCGTTCAGTCTTCCTTATTAGTGCTTGGATAATTATTGCAATCCTTGGCAAAGAAGGGCTGAAAAAATCTTTAAGAAACAATAATGTAAATTATTATTAAAGGTCCCTATATCAAGCCTGGAAAAATTAATTCATTCCAAAGCAAACCCAGGAGTTTGTTTAATGCATTTGGCAGGTATTCTCAAGTGCACACTATGAATACAGTGCTCAGGTCAGAGTCGATTCATATTCATGTCACAGACGAGCGGGGTGACCATATGTACTCACAAAGAGAGAGAGAGAGAGAGAGAGAGAGAGAGAGAGAGAGAGAGAGAGAGCGATAGATAGAGAGAGCGAGAGAGAGATAGATAGACAGAGAGAGAGGCGATAGATAGAGAGACGAGAGAGAGCGATAGATAGAGAGAGAGAGACGAGATAGAGAGACGAGAGAGAGCGATAGATAGAGAGAGAGAGAGAGAGCGATAGATAGAGAGAGCGAGAGAGAGAGCGATAGATGAGAGAGAGAGAGAGAGCGATAGATAGAGAGAGAGAGAGAGAGCGATAGATAGAGAGAGCGAGAGATAGACGATAGAGAGAGAGAGAGAGAGAGAGATGTAGAGAATTGAATTTTAAAAAGCCTTTTACTCCTATAAATCACTCTTAATTAAACACTTGTTCTAAACAAATTACAAAGTTACCTTATATCAAATAAGTACCAACAGGAAATACAAACATATAAATAAAAGTAAAATTACACCAAAAAAGAAAAAAATAAGTCATCCTCAACAACAGAGCACAGCGCTCTATTACAACACCACTTCATTTCAAATGTTAGTAGATCCTTTGTAGACTTATAAAAACAAAAATCTATCAATACTCGTGATCTGATTAGATTTGAAAACAGTATAACTACATCTTCACCCAACATCCTATTCATTTGCCTTTTCTATTGTATTGAAAAAAATAACAATAGCGCTGTTCATTCTTGAGGCAGACATTATGTTTTCATGTCCCACAATTTCCCCCACAGCCAAACAACAACTCTCCACACTCACGGTAGACGACACTTTTACCCCGTGACGACGCATGAGTGAACCCAACCCCTGTGCACCTGGAACCGCCATGTTCCTCACACCCCCCTACAAAACTAAATCCCCCCGAAAGTGCCTACACCTACCCGCCAAAAAGGAAAAACAAAAAAGTTTAGAAAAAAGAAGAAGAAAAGAGAAACAAACACGAGTCACCACTCACGCTCACACTCACAATCGCTCCACTCCCAACATGCACTTCGACAGAGAGAGAGAG
>NC_068321.1:26437375-26489875 GCF_025860055.1 Xyrauchen texanus | reverse complement strand
GCAGAAAGTTTTCTGTGAGGGTTAGGTTTAGGGGTAGGCTTAGGTTTAGGGGATAGAATATAAAGTTTGTACAGTATAAAAACCATTATGTCTATGGAAAGTCCCCATAAAACATGGAAACACAACATGTGTGTGTGTGTGTGTGTGTGTGTGTGTGAGTGTGTGTGTGTCTGTGTGTGTGTGTGTGTGTGTGTGTGTGTGTGTTTATATGACCCGGACATGTTTTTGACAGGTTTCATAAGATTAACCAGCACAATTTATATGAACTTGTACTACATGGGAACGTGTCAAAGTTCTAATCTGTACTTGCCAGTAACACTATGCAGACTTTGAAGGGGGCGGAGACTCCAGGGTCTTTCTTTCCTCTGTGGGGGCGGAGAGATTGCTTTAATGCAGGCTGGCTTAAGTTTATAGAACTGAATTCAGCTGTTAGCCACTGGTGGGTTTGGCTTTGCGCGCATTACGCACGGCGAGTGAAATCTGACGCGGGTTTAAAAGGCTCACTAATTTTAAGCAAAACCAGAGACACAAGTCGAGAGGGGACATTTGGATATGTGTGCTCTTATAGGTGGCGCATGTTTCTATCCAATCAAACGTTGCCTACTGGTCAGTTTGCTGACGTTTTTACAGTCAATTAAATAAAGGTTTTACTGGAGTATAACTTGAAGTGCCTCGACCAAGGGCGCAGTGGTGATTATATGGATCATCCCATGTGGGGTTTAAATCTAAAACCTTTTGGTTACCAGCTCATATATATTTAACTACTAGGTCACACCATCCCCGTCTTTTGGAACCGCAGAGCGCGCAACAGGACTCCGGCGTTTCCATTTACGCACGAAGAACCGCACTTTTTAACGCGTTGGACTGCTATCGTTTTTGATGAATCTAACAATGGGGCACTTGAGCAACACATCTGCAACCAAAAACTCCACCGACCCCTTCGGCCGAGACGAAGAAGTCGCCAAAATCGAGATCGCGGTCCTGAGCGTCACGTTCGTGGTGGCCGTGATCGGAAACTGCAGCGTCCTGGTCGCCATCCACAACACGAAGAAAAAGATTTCACGCATGCATCTGTTCATTAAACACCTCAGCCTGGCCGACCTGGTAGTCGCGTTTTTCCAGGTGTTACCACAGTTATGTTGGGAAATAACATTCCGTTTCTACGGACCGGACATTCTGTGCCGGATCGTGAAGCACCTGCAGGTGATGGGCATGTTCGCATCCGCCTACATGATGGTTATGATGACACTAGACCGCTATATCGCCATCTGCCACCCGCTGAAGACCCTCCAACAGTCCACACGGAGGTCCCGCATCATGATCGGCGGCACTTGGATCAGCAGTCTGGTCCTCAGCACCCCTCAGTACTTCATCTTCTCCCTCAGTGAGATCGAGAACGGGTCTGAGGTGTACGACTGCTGGGCGCACTTCATCCAGCCGTGGGGTGTCCAGGCGTACATCACCTGGATCACAGTGGGGATATTCCTGATCCCAGTGATCATATTGATGAGCTGTTATGGATTCATATGTCACAGCATCAGGAAGAACATCAGATGTAAAACTGCAAAGGCGCTGGCGGATGGAGTGCGTAAGAGCGGGTTGGTGGGGAAGAACTCGGTCAGCAGTGTGAGCGTCATATCCAGAGCGAAACTGAGAACCGTCAAAATGACTTTTGTGATCGTTCTGGCTTATATCATCTGCTGGGCGCCGTTTTTCATCGTGCAGATGTGGTCGGTCTGGGACAAGAACTTCAGCTGGGTTGGTGAGTCAGTTGCGTAAAAGTGTAAAATAACGCTTTATAATACCATGAACACATTATGCTTCTCATAAGAGTTTAAATGCATATATGACATTTTCATTCATGTATGTCATACAGATTCAAATTTCAAAGTATAAGATATGTTGCGTAACACTTTGTGACATCATTAACATCATTATATATAATGTTTAACATTTAAGTACATTTGCATTCCAATGTAAATGTGAAACTTTAATGTATTATATACATATTCATTTTCATAATGGAAATATAAGATATATTGAGTTACACATTTTAATATCTTTCATTAATAATATTAAAGAGACAGTACACCCATAAAGGAAAATTCTCTCATCATTTACTCACCCTCATGCCATCCCAAATGTGTCTTCATTTCTTTGAAAGAATATTTCAGCTCTGTAGGTCCATACAGTGCAAGTGAATGGTGACCAGAACTATGAAGCTCCAAAAAGCACATAAAGGCAGCATAAAATGACTCCAGTGGTTTAATCCATGTCTTCAGAAGTGATATGATAAGTGTGGGTGAGAAACAGATCAATATTTAAGTCAATTTGTTAGCTAGAAATATGTCTCCCTGCCCAGTAGGGGGCGATATGCATGAAGACTGTGAAAGAAAATTAGGGTGGAGAATTTTATTGAAAGAAATGAGTAAAATATTGATCTGTTTCTCACCCGCATCTATCATATCTCTTCAGAAGACATGGATTAAACCACCGGAGTCGTATGGATTAATTGTATGCTGACTTTATGTGCTTTTTCGAGCTTCAAAGTTCTGGTCACCATTCACTTGCACTGTATGGACCTTCAGAGCTGAAACATTCTTCTAAAAATCTTCATTTGTGTTCAGCTGAAGAAAGAAAGTCACACATCTGGGATGGCATGAGGATGAGTAAATGATGAGGGAATTTTCATTTTTGGGTGTACTGTCCCTTTAATTGAATTCGATTATATAACACTTAACAGATGATCAGTTAATGTGATTTCCAATAGAAATATGAAACATTGATTCATGTATTTCATACAGATTCACATTTGAAGTACTGTATTTATATGTTAGGCTACACTTCTCAATAACTGACGTAGCATTAAATATCAACTAATATTATTAAGAAAACAATATTAGTTCGATATTAGTGCGGGTTATACACTATGGGACTGCGTGCTTGCATTGGCCAAACATTGACCATTTGTGGCCTATTGCTTTAGTGACAAATGCTTTTGTATAATAAAGGATATCTTTCATGTTTCTGTGCTCCCCCTCTTTCTCTCTGTCTAGATTCAGAGAATATGGCCGTCACTCTGTCGGCGCTCCTCGCCAGTCTGAACAGCTGCTGTAACCCGTGGATTTACATGATCTTTAGTGGGAATCTCCTGCATTATTTCACCCACTGCTTTCCCTGCTGTCACAACCTCCCCCAGAGTTTCAGGAAAGAAGTTTTGGACAGCAGTATACAGAGAAAGTCCCTATTAACTCAAATCACCAACCGTAGCCCGACCTGCAGCTCGGGCAACTGGAAAGAGTTTGACCATTCCCTGAAATCCAATAAGTCAACTTTAGCAGAAACGTGACACAGACGGCCCATTAATATGAGAATTTATTGCTTGCCACTTTGGTGAGAATCATCACACGGTAGCATGATGTGGAATGCGGGGTTAAAGTGGTTTACAAAACGGATCGTTCCAGAACTGGACGCTGATTGGTCAGTGATTGGAACTGCTCCTAGAGCTTTCAAGCCACATTCGCCAAAATTGGCACATATCTTCAGATTGCTCTGATTTAGCATGCTGTGACTTTTCTAGCTGATCGGATGAATGGTTTTCACACAACGGAGCATCAAAATCTCAAAATAATCCTATTGATTTACATTGACGGAATGTTTAAATCCCAAAAATCATGCACCAAAAAAGTTTAAAAGTTGACAAGTCTGTTTATTGACCCATCCTATCTGTGCACAATTATATGGTTAGTTATGCTGTCTTGAAAAAGCCAAAAAGCCAACAAACACTTTAGGCTTATACAAATATAGGCTTAGATTTTTCCAAAATCCCTTAACAAAGACCAAAATGATTAAATGGAACTCCTTCCAGAACTTTCAAGCTACACCCACCAAATTTGGTACAAACCTTCAAACTGTTCGAACGTAGCATGCTGTGGATTTTGGGACTGATCTGAGTTATGGTTATCGCACAGCGGATGATCGTAAATCCAACAAATCTCATTGGCGTATATTGACGGAATGTTCAAATCCCATTGATTTGCATTTAAACTTGAAATCCGGCATTCAAATCATAAAAACCCCACTGACCTGCATAGACAGAATTGCTCCTTAAGAGAAATTAAAACAGAAACATATCAAATGAATGTGAATAACGTGGCTCAGATCGTTTGCTCTAGGGAGAATGTGATGAGAAAGTTCACTCTGAGATCTCTGACTTTATTGTCTTAGCACAGTTTGAGACATTGTTGTGGTCTCTTTTGAAACTCAAGAGGAGACATGTGTGAGATTACTGGGGTCTTTTTTTCCAGGACGTCATTGCCATTAACTTCATTGCTCTCTAGGCTGCCATAGAGTGTTTGGAACGACATTACGTTGAGTACATTTGGAAAGAATTAACATTTTGGTGAGAGTTGTTCTTTTAAGTATAGACAGTCCGTTGGGGAAACCGGGGGGAAATGCAGTAAATCTCAAAGGCACAATAGTCCGTAAGGCATTTCCTCTGATATGTGTCTACTTAAGCCTGAGGCGAGATTTACTTTGTCCCCAATTATGGCCTTCCAGGGCCAAAACAAACCAGACACCTGCTGTCTGGGACAAAGCCCATAACATGCATATATAATTCACACAGTCACTGTAACCAAAATATATTCATTTCCAAAGAATAAATTAATGTTGCACTAAATAAAACATAGGAAATGGTGTGCTTTTTCATATATTATTGCAATGTTGGTCATTTACAGGCCGCACTGAGCAATCTGGACATGCTCTTCTTTTGTGGCAACATATTAGTCATATTAAGCAGTGGTTCTCAACTGGGTTTGCATTGGACATCAGTTGGTGACCTGACACCGTACCAGAATTGCTTGTATTGTTTACAAACGTAAACAATAATTCATTAAAAACAAACAATGTATAAATATGTATTTCATTTCACATAGTTTTGCTCATTTTCAAGTTGACATCAGTTTAATCTGACGAGCTTCTACCAACTGACTGATTAATTATGTAGCGTTTGATTAGATGAACTGCCAGTGACATCAACAATAAAAGATATATAAAGTGATTTTTATTCCATTTTAAAGCTATCCGAACTATGAACAAATATGTGGCTGGTTATGTTCTACACTTCAGGCTTATTAGGGTTTTTCCTAAATCCCTTAACGAAGACCAAAATAATTAAATGGAATTTATCCCAGAGCTTCCAGCCGACATCCACCAAACTTGGCACAGACCTTCGGATTGTTCTGACTTAGCATGCTATGAATTTTTTAACTGATCAGAGGAATGGTTTTCTCACAGTGGATGATCAAAAAAATCCCATTGATTTACATTGACGGATTGATCAAATAAAAATAAAACAATCACGCACAGAAAAACTTTAAGTTGATTAAGTGTATTTATTTAGCTATTCTAACATTGCACAATTATATGGTTAGTTATGTTGGCTTAAAAAAATCCAAAAAGCCAACACCCACTTTAGGCTAATTCGGGAGTTTCCAAAATCCATAAACCAAGACCAAACGATTAAATGGAACTTACCCAAGAGCTTTCAAGCTACAACCACCAAACTTGGCACAACTCTTCAGATTGTTCTGGCTTTGCATGCTGTGACTTTTTAAACTGATCGGACATAAGGTTGTCGCACAGCCGACAAACAAATATTTAAACAATCCCATTGATTTACATTGAGGGAATCTGTAAGGTCTGTTAAACCTTAAAACCTCAAGCATTAATTTTATCTTATTTTTTAACTTTCAGACCAGGCTATGTCAAGCCAACATCAAAGTACGTCTTAACAAACTTTACCTGGTGTAGTTACATTACATTAAACTGTATGTATTTAACATGGTTTTCCCATGCTGTCCGTGACCCTGTTAGAACAGATCTGCAACCAATTTGTGGATTGCAACCCTCCAGTTGAGAACCACTGGAATAAATGAATGTTTTCAATGGACCAAGCATGTATCTACTGGCCTTTTATTGGGATTGCATTTTTTTCAGGTGTGTTAATGTTATTTTTGTACATATATTGAGATATTATAGAAGTAAAGTGTGTTTTGTTGTACATATTGACATTGTAAATGCATGCACAACTGTAACAGATGATAATAGTTTTCTTTATAATATCAGAGGGTGTATATTTGTCTTGTGTTAGTTCATTAAAATTGGCTAAAGTAAATATTATTGAATGTCTAAAATGTTCAGCATTGTTGTGCCGATTTTACTGCCAACCTTAAATATGTTGCACCACTCACGAATGTCTCCATGTATCCATGTGCCAAATCCAATAAATCAAACCTTTAAGAAATATTAGTGCTGTATCTGTGGTGATACATGTGTTTTTAGCAACAGAGCTGTTTCTATGATTCATTATAACCGTTTGTCAAATGCAATGTTTCATTTTTTACTAATATGCTTTTGCCTAACTTTAATTCTTAAGGTTAAGGGTGTGTTAAATTACTAACCCTAAATATTCACAATAATATTAGTGATTCTTGCGTGGCAACCACCAATACTGGTCACCATGATACATTTTAAAGGGAAGTGGACTAATAGTAGTAGTCAATGTTTGACTTTACCCCAAAACGTGCGGATGCAAAATTCAATCCCTGAGATATTAATCAACATCACTGCTGCGCACTTGAGTTACACAATGCAAATTGCCCACTAGAGTCCATCCCATAATAGCTTGAGTTTCCTGTTTATCTGACACACACATCCTTTATCCTGTACTAACCAACCTTCTCTTTTCTAGTCCGTGACTGCTTTAATACGAAGTGTGAACCCAGACACAAGACAGCTGTGGTCTGTTTCCATGTGTGTTTGCGTGTTATAGAGTCCATGGTTTCGCACATCAAAGTTACATGTATATTAACACTCTTTATGGCGACCTTTGAGTTTAATGTATGTATTCTAGACGCACATCAGGTTGGCCTGATTTGATGGATTAGGGGGGTTTTGGACATTAAGTCGACACGTGAGCCAAAAGTGTCCTAAAAGCACCATATAATGACGTGGTTGTGTTTTTCTCACATTTGCGTTTTCTGATACTATCGGTTAGGTTAAGGTTTAACCCCTTAAACTCTGGTGCATTTTTGGGCTGCTGCCAGCCATTTTTCACACTCAAATTTAAAAGCTCACCATTCATACATACTGTCCACGAATTGCAAAACGGTCTAATTTTTCAGTGCCTAAATCAAAAATGGCTCAAATTATTCATAAATAATATTGTTTGTTTAGAAACTCACGACAAATACAATAACATTTTTAAATATGGTTCTGTTCATTCTACCTCCCTATGAAAAGTCTCATTTTATGCCACTAGTTTGCAGAAAGAATTTGTTCTCTTTCCCATTCTGTCACAATATACAGATGTGAACTGTAGGGGGCGCTCTAACGCTTTTCAGCTCGTCCATAGACGTTCAGTCTAATGTTCAGTTCAAGCACCGCCCTTATTGTGTCATTGAATATCTCGGCCTCTGAGTGGACTACAAGCTCAATCTAGGTGTCAGTAGAAAGCTGAGATCCTCCTCTTTGACTTAAAGCATTTTATCATCAATAGTCAAAAACATGTTTTTCTGATGATTTGTTTTGCATTCTTTTCCATCTGGATGGCATATTTTGTTCTGGACATCTAAGATATAACATGGGATTATTCAGCCAAGCATGCTCACAGACACGTAAACAATGGCTTATTTTTTAGAGAACGCCTTATGTTAATTGCAGATACAAAGTTTTAGCCATTTTGTGGCTTACAGCAGCAGTTATTAGAGCATAATGAGATGTTTGTATTTGATGACTTACAGAAATCATATTTCACTTTGTGATTCTTTTGAAAATCTTTCGAACTGTGTTATTAGGGCAACAAAATAAACTGTAAAGTCACATTCCTGAGAATGAGAGCTTTCATTTGATATATGACTTGTCCATTTATGTGCTGTGTGAAGGACTTTTATTTTTATATAAATATGTCTACCCCTTTACCTCTAGGGGGCGCTATTTTTCAACGCGAATGATTTCAGGCTTTATTTTGTTATTTTTCATAACATAAATGCAGAAGAGATTGATATCTCTGAAAAGTTCAGATTCTAAGCTTTCAAATGTTACCTCATATGCCTGACTTACGTATACCGAGACTTTTTAAGTTTTAAGCGTAAACTTTTTTGCGATAAAGTGCCACCCTTTGGACCCGCCGGCGGGTCCCATAGTGAGGTCGGTTTTGTTGATTTAAAAGTCCATAGAGCATTAACCTCATCTGTTTGGGAGAGCATTTAACAATAAGCAGGCGTCTTGTAAACCGTTTACTATTTCAGGTTAATTGGCAGAGCAGCAGTTTGAGAAACTTGCTAATCTAGTTACTTATCAAGTCTGTTTATGTTTAACAGTAGCTCTCTCACACCTTTGAGAACGTACGTTTGTTCTTGGTTTTCGGGACTTTGCCAGTGACAACCATAACTCAATTATACAGGCTCACCAGAGCTAAAGAAAGCTCTTTAAATGCACATCTGGATTTTAAATACAGAGTTTCTGTCTTGGAAATTAATTGTTTTATTCAGTAATGCAGACACTTTCCATTTGATCTGTCCAGATGAAATCATCAGATCCAGCTGTTTCGGTACGGTAAGTGGTCTGTAACTCAACTGCGAGAGCACAGTGCTGGCATCACCAAGATCACGGGTTTGAAACTCAGAGAACACGTATGTGTTGGAGAAGTTACTTTAAAACTATAGCTTCCTAGCTACATGCTAATAATACTTTAAAGTAGTTAAAACTACAGTCAAGCTACTCTTTTAGAAATGTAATTAGCTACACTACAAGCTACTAACAAAAAGTATCTTACATTGAAGCTATTTAACCATAATAATATTATATATTAACATTATTTTCCACTTTTAATGAGTTAAGTTGTTTAACCAACACCAGTCCTGATCATAATTACCAAATATTCATTCATTTTGAAGATGTTAACCCTTTAAATGCCCAGTTTGTTTATATAATGCAACTGTTGTTTTTTACACACACACACACACACACACACACACACACACACACACACACACACACACACACACACACACACACACACACACACAACTGTATCTGCATCATTTATTCAGTTGGCCTGCAGTGTCTCTATAATACATTAAACAGAAAATAGGGGAAAAGTTTGTATTTGCTCCATAGGTGAAACATGAGGGAAATGGCGCCATCTGGTGGAAAATATTGAACATTTTAATTTTGAATCCAGGGCTCCAGAATGAAAGTATAATATCATATTATTCATGATCTTATGCTTCAATGGCACTTAGATCAACTATTGCAGTTTTAATGGGGACATTTTTGTCCTGAATGTCCTGAGAGTAACTATTGTGTACACAGTTTATTATAGATGCATTATAGATCAAAATTCCCCCCAAAATACACAACTTTGGCAAAATGTATGGCATTGGCATTAACACAGCCAAAATTATATATATATAAAAAAAAAAAAAAAAGAAAGAAAATGTCCCGAAGTTCGCACAAGTGTTAAAGAAGTTCTGATTGCAGAATTCAATAATATTTCTTTATTGTTATATATTTAAGGGTGAAATTCCCTCAATGAACCTCCTCTAGATCCTCTAGAACCGCCACTGCTACAGTCATGGTTACTACAAAAATAATTAGTTAATTTTATTAAGGGTTAAACAATAAATGTATACGTAATATACACTAATAAACTAGAAAACACCCCATTTTATAGAACTGAATCGAAATATAGTGATAAACAGCAACAATGCACAAAATATAATATAAAATAAAAGGGCAAAGTCCCTTTAAGGCTGCACAGGGCTCAGGTGAATCAGTGAATCATATGCACTAGTTCATTTACATAAACTGTCCGAAAAAAACGATTCACTTCAATGATTTATGGTTTTTTCCACTAAAACTAAAGTGTGTTTAAGTCAGTGTGTTTGTTTTACCCCTCAGCTCTTTTGCCGCGTGATAAAAGTAGCATTTTGTAATGCTAAAGCTGCAACACACATACCGCTATAATGTGTAAGTTTAAAGCATCACTTTGGATAAAACTGTGTGCTAAATGCTTTCAAATGTAAAGTGTATAACAGTGTACAGCGTCTTTAAACAACATTTCATCATCCTTCAATGATCTTGACCTGAGGGCTATGATTCACTACAGTAGGGGATTATTTGTTTGTTTCATTCTATAATTGGGGGTAAATGTCGTCAACAAAAAAGTACAAAAACAAAGTGCTTTCTCAATAAAACAACTATTGGATTAAGTTAATTAATTTCATCAGTGTAACATATCTACTAGTTGCAAAGTTTAAGCATTAAACACCTTTTTGATATTTTAAGGAAAAGGATGTTTTCCATGGTGAGTTTGTCAACTATGTTACGGGCAAACTGCATGTCATTACAGACACTTCAAGTAACACACATAAATCAGTAAAATAATTGTAAGAATTGTTTTTATAGATATTTTTATCATAAATTTGTCTTAAATATAATTTTGATACTTTTAAGAGATGTTATGCAAACTCTAACCTTTTTGGATGTAAAATATACCTTGAAGAATATCAGGAGCAGCATTCTTGTTATTTGAAATGTAAAAAAATATATATATCAGGTGTAACATAGTTACAAAAAGTAAATTATGTCAATTAAATTATGACAAAAATAATTTCATATTTCATTATCATCAGCGGACACAGTAGGATCTCATCAACTATTTTACCCAAGAGATGGCCAAGAGGTAACAGAGTTGACCTGATACGGTAACTTAGTTGATAGGTAACAGTGTTGACCCTATAAGGTAACTTAGTTGATAGGTAACAGATTTGACCTGATACGGTAACTTAGTTGATAGGTAACAGTGTTGACCCTATAAGGTAACTTAGTTGATAGGTAACAGAGTTGACCTGATACGGTAACTTAGTTGATAGGTAACAGTGTTGACCCTATAAGGTAACTTAGTTGATAGGTAACAGATTTGACCCTATACGGTAACTTAGTTGATAGGTAACAGAGTTGACCCTATACGGTAACTTAGTTGATAGGTAACAGAGTTGACCCTATAAGGTAACTTAGTTGATAGGTAACAGATTTGACCCTATACGGTAACTTAGTTGATAGGTAACAGAGTTGACCCTATACGGTAACTTAGTTGATAGGTAACAGAGTTGACCCTATACGGTAACTTAGTTGATAGGTAACATAGCTGACCCTATACGGTAACTTAGTTGATAGGTAACATAGTTGACCCTATACGGTAACTTAGTTGATAGGTAACAGAGTTGACCCTATACGGTAACTTAGTTGATAGGTAACAGATTTGACCTGATACGGTAACTTAGTTGATAGGTAACATAGTTGACCCTATACGGTAACTTAGTTGATAGGTAACATAGTTGACCCGATACGGTAACTTGGTTGAGAGGTAACAGAGTTGACCCTATACGGTAACTTAGTTGATAGGTAACAGAGTTGACCCTATACGGTAACTTAGTTGATAGGTAACAGAGTTGACCCTATACGGTAACTTAGTTGATAGGTAACAGAGTTGACCCTATACGGTAACTTAGTTGATAGGTAACATAGCTGACCCTATACGGTAACTTAGTTGATAGGTAACATAGTTGACCCTATACGGTAACTTAGTTGATAGGTAACAGAGTTGACCCTATACGGTAACTTAGTTGATAGGTAACAGATTTGACCTGATACGGTAACTTAGTTGATAGGTAACATAGTTGACCTGATACGGTAACTTAGTTGATAGGTAACATAGTTGACCCTATACAGTAACTTAGTTGACAGGTAACATAGTTCACCCTATACGGTAACTTAGTTGATAGGTAACATAGTTGACCCTATACGGTAACTTAGTTGATAGGTAACAGAGTTGACCTGATACGGTAACTTAGTTGATAGGTAACAGAGTTGACCTGATACGGTAACTTAGTTGATAGGTAACATAGTTGACCCTATACGGTAACTTAGTTGATAGGTAACAGAGTTGACCTGATACGGTAACTTAGTTGATAGGTAACAGAGTTGACCTGATACGGTAACTTAGTTGATAGGTAACATAGTTGACCCTATACGGTAACTTAGTTGATAGGTAACAGAGTTGACCTGATACGGTAACTTAGTTGATAGGTAACAGAGTTGACCTGATACGGTAATTTAGTTGATAGGTAACATAGTTGACCCTATATGGTAACTTAGTTGACAGGTAACAGAGTTGACCTGATACGGTAACTTAGTTGACAGGTAACAGAGTTGACCTGATACGGTAACTTAGTTGATAGGTAACAGAGTTGACCTGATACGGTAACTTAGTTGATAGGTAACAAAGTTGACCCTATACGGTAACTTAGTTGATAGGTAACAGAGTTGACCTGATACGGTAACTTAGTTGATAGGTAACAGAGTTGACCTGATACGGTAATTTAGTTGATAGGTAACATAGTTGACCCTATACGGTAACTTAGTTGACAGGTAACAGAGTTGACCTGATACGGTAACTTAGTTGATAGGTAACATAGTTGACCCTATACGGTAACTTAGTTGACAGGTAACAGAGTTGACCTGATACGGTAACTTAGTTGATAGGTAACAGAGTTGACCTGATACGGTAACTTAGTTGATAGGTAACATAGTTGACCCTATACGGTAACTTAGTTGATAGGTAACAGAGTTGACCTGATACGGTAACTTAGTTGATAGGTAACAGAGTTGACCTGATACAGTAATTTAGTTGATAGGTAACATAGTTGACCCTATACGGTAACTTAGTTGACAGGTAACAGAGTTGACCTGATACGGTAACTTAGTTGACAGGTAACAGAGTTGACCTGATATGGTAACTTAGTTGATAGGTAACAGAGTTGACTTGATACGGTAACTTAGTTGACAGGTAACAGAGTTGACCCGATACGGTAACTTAGTTGACAGGTAACATAGTTGACTTGATACAGTAACTTAGTTGACAGGTAACATAGTTGACCCTGTACGGTAACTTAGTTGACAGGTAACATAGTTGACTTGATACGGTAACTTTGTTGACAGGTAACAGAGTTGACCCGATACGGTAACTTAGTTGACAGGTAACATAGTTGACTTGATACAGTAACTTAGTTGACAGGTAACAGAGTTGACCCGATATGGTAACTTAGTTGACAGGTAACATAGTTGACTTGATACGGTAACTTAGTTGACAGGTAAAAGTGTTGACCCTGTACGGTTAATTAGTTGACAGGTAACAGAGTTGACCCGATACAGTAAATTAGTTGACAGGTAACATAGTTGACCCTATACGGTAACTTAGTTGACAGGTAACAGAGTTGACCCTATACGGTAACTTAGTTGACAAGTAACATAGTTGACCCTATACGGTAACTTAGTTGATAGGTAACAGAGTTGAGCCTATACGGTAACTTAGTTGACAAGTAACATAGTTGACCCTATACGGTAACTTAGTTGACAAGTAACATAGTTGACCCTATACGGTAACTTAGTTGACAAGTAACATAGTTGACCCTATACGGTAACTTAGTTGATAGGTAACAGAGTTGAGCCTATATGGTAACTTAGTTGACAAGTAACATAGTTGACCTGATACGGTAACTTAGTTGACAAGTAACATAGTTGACCCTATACGGTAACTTGGTTGGCAGGTAACAGAGTTGACCCTATACGGTAACTTAGTTGACAAGTAACATAGTTGACCCTATACGGTAACTTGGTTGACAGGTAACAGAGTTGAGCCTATACGGTAACTTGGTTGACATTTCCCCATTTTGACTCATAGTTTCAATGGTAGGCCTAGCCTGGCCAACCACATGTCATTTTCTTCATCAGGTGAACCTAAACTTTGAATATATATTTTAGTTAACATCATAAAAACATTGCAAACCATAACAATGTACACAACATAGTTGACGGTCAATTAGTATACTCCTTGACAATATGCTATTGTAGTTAAAATATTGAATACAAAAATAAAAGGACGCACCATTATGTGTTTAAAATGTCCCCACAGAGGAAAATGACATCACATGATGCTGGCCACATTGGTCACATGGTTTTGGGATATGTAATTGTTTTAGTTTGTTTAGTAACATAGTTGATGGGGCTTTTGTGAATATGAGTCAAATAAGATATTTTCTTTTTTGAAATGTCAAACTCAATATAAAAAATACGCTTTTTCTGAGGTGTTTAGAATTTAAAAACAAAATATAGATAATGTTGACTTTAACATGTTTTATTCATTATTTTGAACTTAAGACTCACTTAAAAAACAGACAACACAAAAACTGTCAATAAAGAAGCATGAAACATGAGGTGCAAAATGAAATGGGATGTTTCTGAAGGAAATGGATATAGCCTAAATTATACAATGAACAAGCAAAGGCTTCAATATACTGTTATGAATCTAAATCCGCAGGCGAAAATTTCTTCAAGATGCTAACTGTACGTGACAAGTAGCGTGAAGTCTCAAAACAAAGCCTATTTAATAACAATCCCACTAACTGACCCTAAGAAAGGTCACTAAATTCTCATAATATGACCTCATAATGTAATTGTAGGTCGACCGCGCACTAAACAAGATGAATTGCATCATCTTTATAGCGTGCGAACACAAACAAACATGTACAATGTGTTGCGAAAGACCGCTTACACAACAATCGAAGCTTTCAGAACAATCAACAACATTTGGAGGCAGTCGTTTTGGAAAATAGCCTCGATACCTAATAAAGGGGTTTTAAGATGAGCTCAAAGGTGCATTTGGGACACTGACCTTTTGACTTTAACTTGAGTGTAACACACATTTACTACAAGGTATTGCCCCAAGTGAAGGAGTTCATGTACCTCGGGGTCTTGTTCACGAGTGAGGGGACAATGGAGCGGGAGGTTGGCTGGAGAATCGGGGCAGCGGGGGCGGTATTGCACTCGCTCTATCGCACCGTTAGTCACGTAAAAGAGAGCTGAGCCGAAGGCAAAGCTCTCGATCTACCGGTCAATTTTCGTTCCTACCCTCACCTATGGTCATGAAGGCTGGGTCATGACTGAAAGAACTAGGTCACGAGTACAAGCGGCCGAAATGGGCTTCCTCAGAAGGGTGGCGGGCTTCTCCCTTAGAGATAGGGTGAGGAGCTCAGTCATCCGTGAGGAGCTCGGAGTAGAGCCGCTGCTCCTTTGCGTCGAAAGGTGTCAGTTGAGGTGGTTTGGGCATCTGGTAAGGATGCCCCCTAGCCGCCTCCCTAGGGAGGTGTTTCAGGCACGTCCAGCTGGGAGGAGGCCTCGGGGAAGACCCAGGACTAGGTGGAGAGATTACATCTTCACACTGGCCTGGGAATGCCTCGGGGTCCCCCAGTCAGAGCTGGTTAATGTGGCTCGGGATAGGGAAGTTTGGGGCCCCTGCTGGAGCAGCTGCCCCTGCGACCCGACTTCGGATAAGCGGTTGAAGATGGATGGATGGATGGCACATAACTCAAAATCGTTTTTGTCTCGTTTTTTAGGACAAATATCTAAACGTGCATTTCCTTGGGAAGCAAAATGACGAGATGTTGATGTTGTTTAAAACAAGAACGAATGGGAAACGTTTGGAAAGAGGGGTTTGGCACAGCGGAGCACCGTTCACGCTTGCCTCAAAAAGATTTTAAGAACTGTTTGTTGTGCAATTGAAATGCATGTTTTTCCAAAACCAGGAGGTCAATTGTGTGAGGTCCATTTTTAAACCTTTAGAAAAGCTGCTCTCAGATCAGAAGTTTGCTTCCTAAAGCTCCTTCCCATTTGACGTTCACTATGAACGCCCAATCCGCACCACCAGCCCTCCTCTGGAATTGTTATTCTTCTCCTGCTGTGTCCTCGGCGATATGATTTGTCACGTTAAACGTCCCAGGACGTTGAGAAGGTCGACACAGTCCAAGAGTGACTGATTGAGTGTTGAGTTTCATGGCTGGGCCGTTCTCACAACATCTATTCTTTCTATACGTTAAACGGATGTCTAGAGCGGGTCATGGTTGATAAAGAACTCTATGTCGACCACAATCCTTTGTGTCCCACGTCTGATAGCGTGGACACGTTGGCCTTGTATATATTTACATATTGCAACAATGCACAATGTGGTCACACAGTTCTCTAAGATCCACTCCAGAACAGAAAGTCAGAAAGTCAGATGAGAGTTCGGACTCGCCAAATAATTGGTTCGGGTACTTTAATGTACATCTGTGTTGTTTTGGCCTTTTTAATCGCCCGCCAGACTGTGCTCCATTGAGCAGACTGTGATTTATGTTTTTGTTATGCCATTGTTTAATTCACAGGCTTTGGTTTATTCAAGCTCCCTAAAGATTAAACTTGGTGTTGGCAGATATTTGGCAGCTATTGAAATGTGAAACCTCAAAAATCGTCATGAAAGCTTTTGCGACGTGGATAGAAAAATCGACATAATACAGAATAAATCCAGTAATAAGGACTTTCCCTACATATACCATACATAATAAATATATATTTGTATTAACTTATAAATATATTTTAATTGCATATTGATTATTTGTATTTGCGGGATTTCTCTGCAAATATTGATAATGATTAAACGATTAAGTGCGATTAAATCAATTAATTAAATCAGCTCATTATGTTGTTAATTTGATTAAACATTGTAATTTATAGCGTGTATTTCACGGGATTAATTCGATAAAAATAACGCCATAAAAAATTAACCGTGAGACCCTGAGAGGAATATTTTACCATCTATTCAATTTATTTAATATATTATAAATTCAATATATTTTTAGCGTATAGTAAATATTTATATTTGCGGGGTTTCTCAGCAAAATATTGATATATGCAATTAAGTGTGATTAATTTGATTAATCATGCTGTTAATCCGATTAGACATTTTAATTGATTTGCTGCCCTAAAAATTAAATGGTGTTAATTTAATATGTAAATTAATATGTAATTTAATTAAATTTCATAATAAGCACTTTTCTAACCATCAGAGCAATTTATTAAATATATTGAGTATTAAATATACATTTCTTTTAATTTCATATTAAATATCTTCATTTAAGGGGTTTCTTATATATGCGATTAAATTAGTGTCATATCATGTAATTAGCATCATTAGCAAATGTATCGATTGGCTGCACTAAAAACTTTATAGCAGTAATTCAGTGTGATTATTAAATATATAAAATACAAATATGTTATATATATATTTTTAATTACATACATGATATCATATTTATAATTTTATTATAAATATATTTTAACTCTATATTGAAAATCTTTTGGGTCTCAGCAAATAAACTGCGATTAAATGTGATTCGATAAATGTATTCCCACATCATGTAATTAAATAAAAATAAAAATAATAAATTATATATATATATATTTTTTTTTTATTGCATATTTCTACAATTTTCAATTTGAGCACCCAAAAGTTCTGTCATTATTTTCTCAGCATCATGTTGTTCCAAAACCTGAACACAAAACAAGATCTAGAAGGGAATCTATTGACTTTTAATGTTGTGGGGGGTCGATTCTGCACACCCGGCCCCTAATTAGCCCTCGAGAGGGATAAAGGCCGACTGGAGGCTGCAGTGGGACAGAGAGAGATTTACGGGCAGCTGTCCGTCACCTGTGTGTGTTTGTCTTTTTGGATCAGTTTTATATTAAACTATTATTTACATCGTCAAGCCGGTTCTCGCCTCCTCCTTTCCATGAATCCCTTTACACTGGTGCCGAAAACCCAGGAAGGAGGAGGGATGTGCCATTGTGGAGTTCTCGCCACTACCATCCACCCCAATGGAGCAGCCGTGGCCTTCCGCCGGGGGACGGAGGAGCCCGGCCCCGAGTGCGGAGGAACGGCCGCTGACCGCCGACCGCGAGGGGAAGAGGGGCTCCCAACCATCCGCCTGGAGCGGTCAGGGGTACTGCCAGGGGCAGAGGAGACCCCTACCAGCCGCTGAAACACGGCGGGGCGTTCCGTCCACCAGGGGACGGAGAACTGCCTCTGATCCTCTCGGGGCGGCGCGGCTGTCCTCCATTAGAGGGTGGAGGAGTGGCCGAGGACCAAGCTACTGCGTATCGGAGAACCAGCGAGGACGTTTTTTTTTCTCTCTCTCTCCTCTCTCTCTTCCAGGTAGACGGGATGACCTGCCGGCAGACGGGGCGAAGAAGACACGCCCAGGGAAAGAGGAGGAGGTGTACGCCATGCCGGAAGCTCCCCGGCCTGAGAGAACGAGGGAGGAATGTGACGGGGTGGAGGTTCAAACAGGTTTGAAACAACACGAGAGTGAGATAAGTATGACAGAACTCATTTTAGGTACTATTAAGGAAATGGTACATTTAAAACAAGAAATGTTTGACGGAGTTTTGTTGTGAAATTCAAATGTGTAAATCTCATGAATAGCCTCAAATATTAATCTGAGGCTCTTGCTTCTCACAAACAAAACCGTGGGATGCACGTGGGTTGTCTTCAGATTTTGGAATGTTCCGGATGAGCAATAAATAATATCCTAAATCACAGCATTATATGACATCACCATCAACTGGCTGTTCACATAGTAAAAACCCTTTAATTCTTCCCAGATGGAGTGCAGAAGACCTCGTTGTATCCCATAGACACAGAGACCAGCACCAAATGCACATCCAAACAACTGCACCGTAAAAACATGATTTAAGGTCACAAAATGAATTTCCATCAGTGGGAACCAATCACAGGCCTCGGGTCACACTGCAGAAAGCACTGAGAATCAAAGGAGGACATTTCAACAATATAATTGGATTGGGAATGTCAGGAGGGGGCGGGTGTTTTGGCAACATGCTTGTTGTTGGGAGATGCTTTAATGTGACTCCCATTGTTCTCAATGATGCTGTCACACTGGATGCGATGTCCGCAATATTCGCTATAGTGTAACGTTGAGAATGCAATGTTAGAATGCAAGAACACACTTTTCCCGAGTGAGCCAGAAAGGAATAAAAGATACCAATGACCCAAGCCAAACGCCCCAAACTCCATAAAGTCATTATCGAGGGGGTCACCGATGCATTTGGCTGTGTTGAGTTCAGCATCAGCACTGAACAGCACAACCTGCATTAAGCTTTTGTGTCTTATACCTGCATTAAGATTTTAGTATCCAAAGTTTTCCAATGGCATTTGTAGTAAAACGACAGTAAGCACAAAACAAAAAAAGCAAGAGTTCATCAAGACCAACTTTGAATGATGAATACTGTAAAATCAGGCGGACTGCGATACCTAGTGGCCCCTATGAAATATAACAACGCTTGAAAAATTTTGAAAAATGAAAATAATGAAGTTCTAATGTTTGCTATGAGCAACTGGAATACCAACAGGATAGGCTTGATGCACACTCGTCGCTTGAAGTGACCAAAATGACTGGGATATCCAAAACATCAAGGTGTTTTTACTTAAAGGGACAGTACACCCCAAAATTACAATGACTCACCTTCATGTCATCCCAGATGTGTTTGGCTTTCTCTCCTCAGCAGAACACAAATTACGATTTTAAAAGGATATTTCAGCTCTGTAGGTCCTCACGATGGCCAGAACTTTGAAGCTCCAAAAAGCACACGAAGGCAGCCTAAAAGTACTCCATACTAGTGATGCAGGGCGCTTTCGAAACGCGCATCATGAAGCTTCGAAACATTTACGAATCATCTGTTTCGAACCAATGCTTCAGAGCGTGCATCAAACTGGTCAAGCCATGTGATTTGAGCAATCAAGGCTTCATGACGTCATGAAATCAGACTGATTCAAATAAGAATTACTGGTTTGAACATGTTGAGTGAAAAAAAATCGAAATATTGTGTTGATAATAATTGTAATAACATATATGAAGGTCTACATATTCTCCAAATATTCAGATCTGTTTATTCCAGGATATTGAGGATAAATACAGGGCAGTCAGTAAATAATTTCCCATGTATTATGTCAATGTAGCTGCTTTTGCCTGTGACCAGAAGATGTCCTCAGCGTTTCAAAGAACAATCTGAAAGCTTTGTTTCTGCCACTGGTAATCTATACGACTCAAGTGGTTTAATCCATGTCTTCTGAAGCAATAGGATAAGTGTGGGTTAGAAACACATCAATATTGAAGTCCTTTTTTCTATAAATCTCCACTTTCACTTTCACATACTTCTTCTTACTCACATGCTTCATGCATATCGCCGCCTACTGGGCAGGGAGGCATTAAAGTAATCCACTCAACTCCAATCGATCAATGAATGTCTTCGGAAGCAAACCGATCATTAGAACATTACTAACTTTTAAAGTGAAGCGTGACATAAGCGCGTCAGCGAGTTCACAAGATAATTCGGAAGCGGCGCCTATTTACGATACTTGAACGAACGTCACGCGAAAGTTTGGCTATTTCAAACCACATCATGCCCTGGATGAAAGCGATGATTTAAAGTAAAAATCTCCATTTGTGTTCAGCAGAAGAATGATAGTCGTACACATCTGGGATGGGTGAACTATTCCTTTAAGAAGAATGTGAAAGTGAAAGTGGAGATTTATAGTTAAAAAAGGGACTTAGATATGGATGTTTCACACCCACACCTATCGTGTCACTTCTGAAGACATGGATTAAACCACCAGAGTATTTTGGATTACTTTTATACTGCCTTCATGTGCTTTTTTGAGCTTCAAAGTTCTGGTCACCATTCACTTGCATTGAAGAAACCTACAGAGCAGAAGAAAGATAGTCGTACACATCTGGGATGGCATCAGGGTCATTTTTGGGTGAACTATTCCTTTAAGTCCATTTTTACTATAAATTCTCCTCCCTGGCAGTAGGTGGCGATATGCATGAAGAATGTGACTCGCCAAAAACACAAGAAGAAGAATGTGAAAGTGAAAGTGGAGATTTATAATAAAAAAGGGACTTCACACCCACACCTATCGTATCAATTCTGAAGACATGGATTAAACCACCAGAGTATTTTGGATTACTTTTATGCTGCCTTCGTGTGCTTTTTTGAGCTTCAAAGTTCTGGTCACCATTCACTTGCATTGAAGAAACCAACAGAGCAGAAGAAAGATAGTCGTACACATCTGGGATGGCATGAGGGTGAGTAAATGATGAGAGAATTTACACTTTTGAGTTATATTCTATATATTAATTTATATATTTTCTGTAACAGTGTTTTTGGAGGTTACCCTCTTAAATTAGACAATTGTTTGTGAATTGTATCCTCCAAACTAAAATGTCAAATTCGTAATATGTTTGTGATTGCAGTTGAATAAACAGGTGAACCACATTTGCATGCATTAAGAGACAAATATATAATGAAGGTATATTTTAACATACTAGTGAAACTCTGTTTTTCATACATGTCAGGCTGCGGCAAGTTGTCACACGTGCTTTAATGTTATAAAATGATAACATGAGGGTTCAAGTCACCAAGTGTCCCGCATTGACCCGCAGGAGTCACATGATAGAATGTGTGTCCGTGAACTGATTGAAGGGTGCGTTAGAAACGGACTGTGTTGCGTTTTAACGCTTGCGTTCGGTGCGCGTCTCCGCGCGTTTACAGACACACACACACACGCACACACACACACACACACGCACACACGCACCCCACCACTACCATCATCATGATCACACGCGTGCGATCCGCTGTCTCCAGCATCATCGGCGGCATCATGGCCTCGGATCCCACCAGGGAGCAGAATCACCCGGACCGACCGGATCCGCCGCTCCGGTTCTCGTACAGCAGGCCGGATTTCCTCGCGCTGTCCCCGGATGAGGTCGAGTGCTCGGCGGATCACATCTCGAGACCCATCCTCATCCTCAAGGAGATGAAGCTGCCCTGGAGCACCGGATACGCCGAGTGAGTACCGAAGGGTTCGGTTCGTGAACGCGCACTGATTTGAGATGCGCGTCACAGACGCGTACGCTGCAGATATGTTTACTATAGGTTCCTTATAATAAACACATGCATGTTGTCATGAGAAACAGAGATTATAAATACATCTGTGCGCTTGAATGAAACATCCTTGTTTGCATTTTAACGCAGCGTCAATATTTTGGCGCATAATTTTGTGATTCACGTGACACCGAATCATTTGAAGGATATTTTCGGGTTCAATAAAGTAACAAAAGACACTCAAAACGGAGAATGTATTAGACATTTCTCAGCATTTTACCAGGGGCTGTTAAATTCCTAATATTATGTATTTATTTATTAATTTATTGAGTCGATTCCAGGTTTTCGGAATCGATTCGGAGTCGATTCCAGAATGATTCTATCGATTCTATATTTCTATTGATTCACTCAAAATTATTCATAGTGAGATTGTATCAAGCAGTGCACTATAAAGTATCATTCATTATCACTTTAGTAATTGATAGTGTGAATAACAACAACGTACATAACCAGTGTTGGGTGTAATTAATTAAATTACTTTTAATTGCAAAAAGTAAAGTAAGGGATTACTCAGTTTTTTTAAGTACAGTTACTTCTGATGTAACTGTGTTCAATACTGCATAGACTCTATATAAAACAATAGTGAATTTAAAATCGAAATGTAACATCTAATGTTAAAATGTATGTTTTCCATTTCTAATTTAACGCCGCCCCTTTCCCATCTGGAAAGCGGTTTTGGCCATTTTTATTTAAAAAAATATTTATCCTGTTTTCTCCCCAATTTTGGAATGCCCAATTCCAACTACTTAGTAGGTCCTCGTGGTGGCACGGTTACTCGCCTCAATCCGGGTGGCGGAAGACGAGTCTCAGTTGCCTCCGCGTCTGAGACCGTCAATCCGGGCATCTTATCACGTGACTCGTTGAGCACGTTACCGTGGAACGTAGCGCGTGTGGAGACTCATGCTACTCTCCACAATCCACACGCAACTCACCACACGCCCCATTGAGAGCGAGAAGCACTAATCACCACCACGAGGAGGTTACCCCATGTGACTCTACCCTCCCTAGCAACCGGGCCAATTTGGTTGCTTAGGAGACCCGGCTGGAGTCACTCAGAATGCCCTGGATGCGAACTCACGACTCCAGGTGTGATAGTCAGCGTCAATAAGACATTCAACGGACTGGCGCCTCCACATAAAGCACGTTAATACAGCACCATAGTAGTTTTTTATGTGCACTTAAATATACCGTGCTATAAAAAGCTGCCCTGTATCTAGCTTAAAAATAAAACAAAAACTAGCATGTACATTTAAATAGACAGTTCACCCCAAAATACCTCCACCTGTATGACTTTCTCAGATGTATGGCAGATGGACACCGACACAAACTCTTAAAGGAAACGTGGTGTGCATGTGTTTCTAATGACAGCAGACAATATAACAACTGAACAATTATTTGAACTGTGCATTGTGGATAATCGCCATAAAAAGAAATGTTCCGATGTTTAGCACAAAGTATGGAAGCCCTGAACCGCAGGGTGAAAAAAATAAAAAATAAAAATGGTGAACAAAAAAAAAAATGCGTCTTAGTTCCTTCCTGAGCCAAAATCTTAAAAAAATGTTTCTCTTCCAAAAAAGAAAGGGAATGCAGTACCAACATTGGCCATCAGGTGCCACTATCAGTAAACATGTGATCTTATGCTTGTTTTAATGCTTTCTCTGTTGCTATATGTCATGTGCCCCCTAATATAATGGCAGGGGAAACACTGCACTGGAGTCGTATGGGTTACTTATATGCTGCCTTTATGTGCTTTTTTGAGCTTCAAAGTTCCTTACTTCCAAACGTACCAACTTGTGCAGCATGATGCAATTTTTAAATCAAAATTTAAACCTTGAAGCCCAAAAAATGTATTTGCCAGGAAATATGGATACCGGACATTGTTTTCATTTTGTTCTAATGCCCAATCTGGATTCAAACCAGACAATAAATAGCAGCGGCGATCGATATGGCAGCGAGATTTCTCCATTAGCTGATCAATACACCAGTTGAACTAAATGTTTAATAGCCACTAACACATCCATAAGAACTCTTCTACGTGTAATACACGCCACTGCCTACAACACTGGATTCCATATAACTCTATAAATCACATGATGTGAACTTTATTTCTAATGACTTTAACACTTTTATACCATAAAGCAAAACCAACACAAGTTCCAATGGTGCAATGAAACACGCCCTAAATCTAAAGCTTTAAAGGGATGTAGTTCACCCCAAAAATGACAAATCTACCATCATTACATTTACTTAGATTTGAGAGCTACGCTAGAGAGGAAGATTTTCAGTGAATAAATGTTACAATTTTGGAATATGGTGCATGGGTCATATTGGTGTAAATCACAATTCACTTACGTCGCACTGGGGTTGAGAAAATAATTATGGCATTTTTATTTTGGGATGAACCCCTTCCTGGTTCTGCAGAACTGAGATTTGCGTGATGAGAGCTATAGGATGCTCCCTTGCTCCCTATTTAGTGAATGACTTAACTGCATAGAGAGATATAGGATGCTCCCTTGCTCCCTATTTAGTGAACGCACTTAACTGCATAGAGAGCTATAGGATGCTCCCTTGCTCCCTATTTAGTGAATGCACTTAACTGCACAGAGAGATATAGGATGCTCCCTTGCTCCCTATTTAGTGAATGCACTTAACTGCACAGAGAGATATAGGATGCTCCCTTGCTCCCTATTAAGTGAATGCACTTAACTGCACAGAGAGCTATAGGATGCTCCCTTGCTCCCTATTTAGTGAATGCACTAAACTGCATAGAGACCTATAGGATGCTCCTTTGCTCCCTATTTAGTGAATGCACTTAACTGCATAGAGAGTTATAGGATGCTCCCTTGCTCCCTATTTAGTGAATGACTTAACTGCACAGAGAGATATCGGATGCTCCCTTGCTCCCTATTTAGTGAATGCACTAAACTGCATAGAGAGATATAGGATGCTCCCTTGCTCCCTATTTAGTGAACGCACTTAACTGCATAGAGAGATATAGGATGCTCCCTTGCTTCCTATTTAGTGAATGACTTAACTGCGTAGAGAGCTATAGAATGCTCCCTTGCTCCCTATTTAGTGAATGCACTTAACTGCATAGAGAGATATAGGATACTCCCTTGCTCCCTATTTAGTGAATGCACTAAACTGCATAGAGAGCTATAGGATGCTCCCTTGCTCCCTATTTAGTGAATGCACTAAACTGCATAGAGAGCTATAGGATGCTCCCTTGCTCCCTATTTAGTGAATGCACTTAACTGCGTAGAGAGCTATAGGATGCTCCCTTGCTCCCTATTTAGTGAATGACTTAACTGCATAGAGAGCTATAGGATGCTCCCTTGCTCCCTATTTAGTGAATGCACTAAACTGCATAGAGAGCTATAGGATGCTCCCTTGCTCCCTATTTAGTGAATGCACTTAACTGCATAGAGAGCTATAGGATGCTCCCTTGCTCCCTATTTAGTGAATGCACTTAACTGCATAGAGAGCTATAGGATGCTCCCTTGCTCCCTATTTAGTGAACGCACTAAACTGCACAGAGAGCTATAGCATGCTCCCTTGCTCCCTATTTAGTGAATGCACTTAACTGCGTAGAGAGCTATAGAATGCTCCCTATTTAGTGAATGCACTTAACTGCGTAGAGAGATATAGGATACTCCCTTGCTCCCTATTTAGTGAATGACTTAACTACGTAGAGAGATATAGGATGCTCCCTTGCTCCCTATTTAGTGAATGCACTAAACTGCATAGAGAGCTATAGGATGCTCCCTTGCTCCCTATTTAGTGAATGCACTTAACTGCATAGAGAGCTATAGGATGCTCCCTTGCTCCCTATTTAGTGAATGCACTTAACTGCATAGAGAGCTATAGGATGCTCCCTTGCTCCCTATTTAGTGAATGCACTTAACTGCATAGAGAGCTATAGGATGCTCCCTTGCTCCTTATTTAGTGAATGCACTTAACTGCATAGAGAGCTATAGGATGCTCCCTTGCTCCTTATTTAGTGAATGCACTTAACTGCATAGAGAGCTATAGGATGCTCCCTTGCTCCCTATTTAGTGAATGCACTTAACTGCATAGAGAGCTATAGGATGCTCCCTTGCTCCCTATTTAGTGAATGCACTTAACTGCATAGAGAGCTATAGGATGCTCCCTTGCTCCCTATTTAGTGAACGCACTAAACTGCACAGAGAGCTATAGCATGCTCCCTTGCTCCCTATTTAGTGAATGACTTAACCTCCAGTGTGCTGTCCGTCTGAACTGGTCTCAGAACAGTTTGAAATGCATCTTATTTTCATCCTAACTCCATATAAAGCCTGTGAAAGACACATTTTACAGTTTTTAGATGCATCCATTAATTCTCAATGTGATAATACACAGTGAATATTTGAAGTAAAATGAGCCTGTAGTCCACATACGTGGTCATTGTGTTTAACAGCGTGCCGATTCGTGATAAATCACTCAAATTTTATAAATGGCGCATCGGATGAAACTAGAGACTCTAATCTTTTGACTCAAAGAGGTTACAATGTAAAAACTTAATTTGGTTTCTTACCAGATGTAGTTTTGTTGGCGTTTCTCCCAAAGACAAACTCCGCTGTGGTCAGCGCCATGTTGTTCGGTCACATGACTTTAACCCTTTACTAACAGCACAGAGTCTCCTGAACTGAGATCAGTCGGTTTAAATTAAATTAAATTATGCGATGCATATAGCGACGCCAAATCGTAATGTCCACGCATGTTAACGAGGGGTCTCAGGAGGTTTAATTCGAGTATACTCTGTTCCTCACAAACAACCATTTCTAATCAATGCTGCTATATTCCAATTCTTCTACACTCAAAAGTATAATATCAAGATTTACGCATTTCAATTGAATAACAAATTTCCCTTTCGGTACATCACCAAACCATCTCCATTTGTGTTCCACTGAAGAAAGAAAGTCATATGGGTTTGGAATGACATGAGGGTGAGTAAATGATGACACAATGTTCATTGTTGGGCGAACTATCCCTTTAAAACATTAAAGCAAACATTTCCAGCAACCCTGTTGACTGTCAAGTGAGGACAATATGCTGTTCAACACTTCATCCTCATTAATTTATGAGGATGAGAAACTGGCTGCCTTGGGAACCCGTGATGGAGGCAATTATCTGGGATCATCCTGCTTCTTCTGCTCTTTAGACTCACGCTATGACTCATCCTGCTGGTTATGGATCGTCGAGAAGCATTTAAGAACTCAAATTGCCTTGAAGCTTCTAAGATTTCTCAGGAAACTTTGTATTATGTATCCAGACCTTTGTATGTTGGCAGAAGGTCTGGACTGCATTGCAGCTTATTATCTTCTGTGTCCTTTCCACAGAGTGATCAATGCCGGTAAAAGTGCCCTAAATGAGGACCAGGCGTGCTGTGAGGTGGTGGAGCTCAGGAAGAGACCCGCAGACCCGTCTAGCCCCAATTACACTCCCACCAGCAGGAGGCGCTCCTCACTGCCCAACGGAGATATTCTGGAAACCATCGAGAGCACCGTGTGTTCCCTTCATTTTCTGCTACTTTTTGTCTTTTTCCACTTGCTCATTTAAATGTGTGTAGTACCATTCCAGAAGAGAAAAACACATTTGAATTCTGTATTTTAATGCATTTCAGTTTGAATAATGTTGGCTTGGAGTTGATTTGATTATTGGCTCTTTAAAAGTGGGCTGTGATATTATTGGTTCATATTTTTTGGCTCATTTCAGATGCTCCATATCAGAAAAAAAGTTGTTTGACACATGAAATATAAAAACAAATATTTTTATTTTTTATTAAAAAGGAATATAAAATATTTAATAAAAGGAAGGACAATTTAAATGGTCTGGATCATTCTTTGTAAAGCACTTTAAAATGATCATTGAGACATTTGCATGTTGACATTAATGTCCATGTGTGTCTTGAGGAGGTAAAGGAGCTGGACTTCCACTACTGGGGCCTGTTTGACGGTCACGGCGGTTCCGGCGCCGCCATCTTTGCGTCCAAGTTTCTCCACCTCCATATCGAGGAGCAGCTCCAGGAAGTGTTGGAGATCCTCCAGAAACCGTCCAAGCAGCCGCCCACTTGTCTGGGGGAGGAGAACATCGTGCACCACCTCCACCCGTCTGCCGGCTGCTCCCAGCGAGGGCTGTCCCGGGCCGCGTCTCTCCGCGGCGCTGTAGGGGCCCCGGGGTCGCCCAATACCTCAGCCCCTCGATTCTTCATGGAGAAGAAAATCAAACAGGAGAGTTTGGTGGTGGGAGCCATTGAGAACTCCTTCAAGGAAATGGTGAGTCTTACAGGTGGAAGTTTAAAGAGTTTAAAGGTGATTTTCGGAGTTTGAATCCTCTCTTCTATCCTAGTCCACAAAGTCAAAGTAATAAAATCATACAGGTTTGGAACAATATAAGAGAGTAAATGATATCAGTGTTTGTTTTGGGTGAACAACTTTAATGTTTTCATCAGGGTGGAAGCGTGTCCTGTAATTCACTCTTAAGGCCACTAGATGGCAGGCAAACATCTTAAATGGGGGATTACAGTCATTTAAAGCACATTTGCATTGTGTTTGTTTACCAGAGTTTATGAATAGCCTCATTTGCTCTCATGGTTTTTATAAAGTGCCTTAATTTAAGTGAATGTCAGTGTTCTGTTTGTTTGTGTAACTTCAGGATGCTTATATAGCCAGAGAGAGATTGGTGTATTGTATCTCAGGTGGATGTACAGCTCTTGTGGTGATGTATTTACTGGGTAAACTGTACGTGGCCAACGCTGGTGACAGCAGGTGAGAACCTTCAACTGACATTACACCCATCCACAACCAGTGTACTCCGATTCCTGAACAAATGACTCTTTTGAATCTACAGCAGGAAACATGCAGTGCGACCAGTGCAGTCTGATTCTTGAACAAATGACTCTTGTGAGTCGATTCTTTTGAATCTGCATTGCTAAACATACAGCGTGACCAGTGTAGTCCGATTCTTGAACAAATGACTCTTGTGAGTCGGTTCTTTTGAATCTACAGTGTGAATCATGCAGCATGACCAGTGCAGTCCGATTCTTGAACAAATGACTCTTATGAGTCGATTCTTTTGAATCTACAGTGTGAATCATACAGCGTGACCAGTGTAGTCCGATTCTTGAACAAATGACTCTTTTGAGTTGGTTCTTTTGAATCAGCATTACTAAACATACAGCGTGACCAGTGTAGTCCGATTCTTGAACAAATGACTCTTTTGAGTCTATTCTTTGAATCTGCAATAAATGACTCTTGTGAGTCAGTTGTTCTGAATCTACAGCAGGAAACATGCGGTGCGACCAGTGCAGTCTGATTCTTGAACAAATGACTATTATGAGTCGATTCATTTGAATCTGCAACAAATGACTGTTGTGAGTCAGTTCTTTTGAATCTGCATTGCTAATCATACAGCGTGACCAGTGTAGTCTGATTCTTGAACAAATGACTCTTTTGAATCGATTCTTTTGAATCTGCATTGCTAAACATACAGCGTGACCAGTGTAGTCCGATTCTTGAACAAATGACTCTTTTGAGTCGATTCTTTTGAATCTACAGTGTGAATCATACAGCGTGACCAGTGTAGTCCGATTCTTGAACAAATGACTCTTATGAGTCGATTCTTTTGAATCTGCATTGCTAAACATACAGCGAGACCAGTGTAGTATGATTCATGAACAAATGACTCTTGTGAATCGATTCTTTTGAATCTGCATGGCTAAACATACAGTGTGACCAGTGCAGTCCGATTCTTGAACAAATGACTCGTATGAGTCGGTTCTTTTGAGTCTGCAGCATGAAACCACCTGAATGATTTTAGTCCATTCTATACTAAACCATATATTGTGAAACATTCATTGCATTGAGAGTCATTTAGGATTTGTTTCTGTCAGGGCCGTCATCATCCGAGCCGGAGAGATCATTCCCATGTCCAGCTCATTCACTCCAGAATCAGAGCGTCAGAGACTTCAGTTCCTGGTGAGAGAAACGAATTCTGAATCAGTTTATCACAACTAACTGAAAATACTGCATAACTTCCCCTAAATTATTTTCTATTTCTTTCCTCTCGCAGGCTCACCTGCAGCCTTCCCTGTTAGGAAATGAATTCACACACTTGGAGTTTCCTAGAAGAGTCACAAAGAAAGAGGTCGGGAAGAGAATGCTGTACCGGGACTTTACTATGAGCGGATGGTGAGTATGTTTATAATTGGTTGCATTGCATGTGATTATTCTATTATAGACTGACTTTTGAGTATTGACAAAGTTTGACCCTCTTTACAGATTATTCTGGTTATAGTTTTTTAATCTAAGTTCACTATTTTTCAGCTCAAACATGCTGCAGAACTGTCTGTCTGCGTTGAGATTTGCATATGAACTGTTTGATGTTTGTTGTTGTTTTGTGCAGGGCCTATAAAACCATTCAGGAGGAAGATCTGAAGTTTCCCCTCATATATGGAGAAGGGAAAAGGGTAAGACAGCGTTCGGACACGCTCAAGATTGGGCTGTATTAAAGTACAAACCATAGAGTGGAAATTAAATCTGTTGATTGTTGACAACACGAAATAAACATTTTCATAAATATTGTTTTTATTGTGTATGATTCGTCAGTGCACACTATTGTAGGCATGAAAATGTAACGTTGTCTCTGAAACAACTTTTCTTTCCTGATGACATCACCAAGGCCTAAGGGGTGGAGCTAAAAAATATTAACCGATGATGTCATAGCCCACTCCTCACAATCCAATTGAAACTTGATTGTTAATATCAAGTCCCGCCTCTAAAAATGTAGTTTCACTTGGAAATGGGGCATCTGACGGGCATTTAAAAAAAAAAATTTTTGGTTTAATGAAAAGCTGAATTAAAAAAAAAATAATTAAAGGTTGCTATAAGTTATTATTTTTAATTATTATTTCTTAAAAAAAAAAAAAAAGAAAGAAGCAGTGAAACAATCTTGTTTGTCTAAATTGAAAAGCAATTGTCCACCAAATCGAAGTCAGGTGGTCTAACAAATTTAAAAACTTTTTTTTTTTTTTAAAAAGACACATTTTGTTCAGGTCAGATGGAGGAACCATTAGAAAACTTCTAGATATTTGTACCTCAAAAATTCATGATATTTGTACAAAGTATCAATACCTTGAAAATGCGTCGTTTCATGTGTATAAAGGGACAGTTCGCCCAAAAAGGAAAATTCGGTCATTATTTCCAGTCTACGTTTGGGTGAACTGTCCCTTTAAGAAAATATTACAATGTCAAAACAAAGTGCTTTGGAGTTGGAGCTTCATTAGAAAAGGTTAGAAACAAACATAGATCAAGTTTAGTCGGGTCATGTCAGAGCTCAATGGCTCGTTAATTAGTGCTGTTTTATTTAACACCTGTGTCCACACAACTCTGGAGGTGTTAATGAGTGTTGGTCGTTTAACTCTGATCTGAAATCAGTTTGCTGTGCCGTCCTTTAATTGGTAAATCCAGGGAACGAATCCAATCAGCTCTTCACGAGACGTCTGTTGAGTGTGACGCCTCGTCTCTGGTTTGAAAACGTTCAGATGAACTTGCTGTTTTTGGCCCGCTAAAGTCTTCAGTTATTATAGATTTACATTTGAACTTTTATAGTTAATTTTTAAACAACGTATTTGTTTCCAGTTTTATATCTATTTTATTTTCAATTTGTCCTTTCAATTGTTTCAATTTTTGTCAGTTTTATCTTTATGACTTAATTATATCACGTAATTACGACTTTAATTCTCACGATTGCGAGTTTGTCACGTAATTACGACTTTAATTCTCACGATTGCGAGTTTATATCACGTAATTATGACTTTAATTCTCACGATTGCGAGGTTATATCACGTAATTACGACTTTAATTCTCACGATTGCGAGGTTATGTCACGTAAATTACGACTTTAATTCTCACGATTGCGAGTTTATATCACGTAATTACGACTTTAATTCTCACGATTGCGAGTTTATATCACGTAATTATGACTTTAATTCTCACGATTGCGAGTTTATATCACGTAATTATGACTTTAATTCTCACGATTGCGAGTTTGTCACGTAATTACGACTTTAATTCTCACGATTGCGAGTTTATGTCACGTAATTACGACTTTAATTCTCACGATTGCAAGGTTATATCACGTAATTACGACTTTATTTCTCACGATTGCGAGGTTATATCATGTAATTACGACTTTAATTTTCAAAATTGCGAGTTTATATCACGTAATTACGACTTTAATTTTCAAAATTGCGAGTTTATATCACGTAATTACGACTTTAATTTTCAAAATTGCGAGTTTATATCACGTAATTACGACTTTAATTTTCAAAATTGCGAGTTTATATCACGTAATTACGACTTTAATTTTCAAAATTGCGAGTTTATATCACGTAATTACGACTTTAATTCTCACGATTGCGAGGTTATATCACGTAATTACGACTTTAATTCTCACGATTGCGAGGTTATATCACGAAATTACGACTTTAATTCTCACGATTGCGAGTTTATATCACGTAATTACGACTTTAATTCTCACGATTGCGAGGTTATATCACGTAATTACGACTTTATTTCTGACGATTGCGAGGTTATGTCACGTAATTACGACTTTAATTCTCACGATTGCGAGGTTATGTCACGTAATTACGACTTTAATTCTCACGATTGCGAGGTTATGTCACGTAATTACGACTTTAATTCTCACGATTGCGAGGTTATGTCACGTAATTACGACTTTAATTCTCACGATTGCGAGGTTATGTCACGTAATTACGACTTTAATTCTCACGATTGCGAGGTTATGTCATGTAATTACGACTTTATTTCTCACGATTGCGAGTTTATGTCACGTAATTACGACTTTAAATCTCACGATTGCGAGGTTATGTCACGTAATTACGACTTTAATTCTCACGATTGCGAGGTTATGTCACGTAATTACGACTTTAAATCTCACGATTGCGAGGTTATGTCACGTAATTACGACTTTAATTCTCACGATTGCGAGGTTATGTCACGTAATTACGACTTTAATTCTCACGATTGCGAGGTTATGTCACGTAATTACGACTTTATTTCTCACGATTGCGAGTTTATGTCACGTAATTACGACTTTAATTCTCACGATTGCGAGTTAATGTCACGTAATTGCGACTCTCTCACATCTTTAGGTTTATATTACTTAATTGTGACTTTATATCTCACATTTGCAAGCTGATATCATGTAATTGAAAATGTATTAGTTCCATTTAGTTACATTTGGTCATCTCATGTTCATCACGTGTTATCGATAATTAATGGTATTTTCACGTTTAATGTTTGTAAATTGTTTCAAATAATTGATCGTGCACTGTGAATCAAAAACTGAAATTCTTTTATAGTCATTTTTATTGTTTTAATGTAGTCATTAAAAAAAAAAATTCATTGTAAAACTTTAATTTAATTACAAATACAATTTCAAATAGTTTCGTTTGTTATTCCAATGTTTATGTTGGTTTGATTTTTATTTAGTTTTGCGTTCATTAGCTGTGTTAGCACTGTTCGGCAGGGCTCATTCCACACACACAAGAGCAAATATGAAAAACGCCTCTGCGGCGAGTTAAGAGGGCTGTTGACACGAGGGAGTTTCAGACAGCAGGCGGTCGAGGTCTTGTGTATTATTAACAAGCAACGGCTGTTCTGACCAGTAACACTGAACACTATTATTTTGAGGAAGATCAAACTGTTCACGACTCGCTTTTATATGCCTGAATTCACAGTGTAGGAAGAGGAATCCTGTATATGACTCATGTAGAATAAATACACATTCCTCGTATTGTGAATGATCCATTAGTGCATGTTATTCCAATTAAATAAATTAAACATTTAGTTTGTAATCTTGCATTCAAAAAAACCACATTGATTCTGACATTTGTGTTGTCTGACGTTTGTGCAATGATGTTAAATTGTCTGTTTGTGTCATGCAGGCGCGTGTGCTGGCAACCATCGGTATTACGCGTGGACTCGGCGATCACGACCTGAAGGTTCACGACTCTGAGATCTCCATCAAACCGTTCCTCTCCTGTTCTCCAGAGGTCAAACATCAGCAATTCATTTGCACACAAACAGCCCATTAATGTTATCATTAGAGTTTATATATTGAAAGTATTTGTTATATCAATATAGATTGATTTCACCTACAAAAAAAGTGCCATGATACTTTTTTGGACATGTTACCATGGTAATAACACATGTAATGGACCTGTTGCCATGGTAATCCCATGTTTTTTATAATGTTAAAACCATGTTTTTGGACATGTTAACATGGTAATAACACTTGTAATGGACATGCTGCCATGGCAATATCATGTTTAGTAATACCATGTTTGTGGACATGTTACCATGGTTATAACAGATTTTTTTACCATGGTAATACCACATTAATACCATGTGTTTAAACATGTTAACATGGTAATACCATGTTGTTTAGGGCATGTACCATGTTAGTACCAAATGTAATGGACATGTCACCATGGTAATGCCATGTTTTTTACTATGGTAATACCATGTTTTGGACATGTTACCATGGTTACAACATATTTTTTAACATGGTATTATCATATTTTCTTCCATGGTAATACCACATTTTATAACCATGGTAATGCCATGTTTTTGTATGATGGTAATACTATGTTACATGGTTATAACATGTTTTTAATATATGTTATCATGGTTATACCAATATATTTGGACATGTAACAATGGAAATATCACCATGTAATGGACCTGTTGCCATGGTAATTCCATGTTGTTTACTATGGTAAAACCATGTTTTTGGATATGTTACTATAGTTATACCATGTTTTTGGAAATTTTACCATGGTAATACCACGTTTTTTGTACTACATTAATAGCGTGTCTTTGAACATGTTATGATGGCGTTACCATGGTAATAACACTTGTAATGGACATGCTGCCATGTTAGTGCCATATTTTTTTTATATAGTAATACCCTGTTTTTGGAGATGTTACTATTTTGACACGTTACCATGGTATTAGCATGTTTTTTTTTTAGGACATGTTACCATGGTAATATCACATGTAATGGACCTGTTGCCATGTTAATGCCATATTTTCTTTTTTATATAGTAATACCATGTTTTTGGACATGTTACTATGGTAATAACATGTTTTTTAGGACATGTTACCATGGTAATATCACATGTAATGGACCTGTTGCCATGTTAATGCCATATTTTCTTTTTTATATAGTAATACCATGTTTTTGGACATGTTACTATGGTAATAACATGTTTTTTAGGACATGTTACCATGGTAATACCACATGTAATGGACCTGTTGCCATGTTAATGCCATATTTGTTTTATATAGTAATACCATGTTTTTGGACATGTTACTATGGTAATACTATGTTTTTGACACGTTACCATGGTAATAGCATGTTTCTTAGGACATGTTACCATGGTAATACCACATGTAATGGACCTGTTGCCATGTTAATGCCATATTATAATTTTTTATATAGTAACACCATGTTTTTGGACATGTTACTATGGTAATACTATGTTTTCGACAGGTTACCATGGTAATACCATGTTTTACACCATGATATTACCATGTTTTGGACATTAACATGGTAATATCATATTTTTTTTGCCATAGTAATTCCTCATTTTATGGACATGTTATCTTATATACTCAATATTTGTTTTATTTGAAAAACCTTGGAGTATCATGTAAATACCGTGGTAAATTATTAAAATGGTAATCATTCAGTCACTTACAAAATAATAGCCTCACCGTTCCAAAACATGTCCAAAAGACTGTGGCACTACCATAGTATTTTTGTACTTTAAGGGAACTTCGTAAGGTACACAATAGAATATAGCAAAGAATTGGGCTGTTACCATCTGATACATCACCGTACCGCGGTATCACTACAGTACTTTTTGTAAAGTTTTCTGGGTCCGAAATCAGGTCAGTTCCACCGAATGAACTACAGAACAATCTATAAGTTCTATAACGTCCTGCATAATGGTACAACTTTAACTTTTATAAAAACCTCAACATTCATTATATTTTGTCTTCCTGCACTTGTTTACAGTTCGTCTCACCCTCTCGCTGCCTCTCAGACAGTTTTATCCCTCAGAATAAAGTTCTTAAAGCTGTACAGATTCCTCCAGTGACACAATCTGCTCTCTACCTCTCGGCTGCAGGCTTGAATCTTCTGAAGCGCGCTTGATCTTTAATTCACATATCATGTAGAGTTCAGCCACGGTTCAGCTCAGTTTTCTTTTTTGTGTGGCTTTCGCTCCTCTTTGATGTTTCTTCTTAGTCCTCCTCGATGCACTTTTCCCCCATCATGCACTTGTGTAATGTGTAGAAGTATGTAAAGTATGCATGCGGTCTGGAATCTGTGGCAAGGTCGGGCCGTTCATTTCCTGCTGGTTGTGCAGACACCAGTGACCTGTTCACTAAGGGGGACCAGACCTTTGCATTAAATTAACTCATGCTTAATTATTTGATTGTATACAATGAATAGTTCCGGATTTGATGAGCCATATTTGAATGCCGAAATATTCACACCTCTCTGTGGATCCCCAGTCACCATTCACTGTCATTGTGTCTTTTTACCATACAGTTAAAGTGAATAGTGACTGAGGCTTTTATTCTTTACCAATTAAGTTCCACAAAGTAATATGTATCCCATGATGAACTACTGTATGTTATCATCCAACAGGTGAAGATTTACGACCTCTCTCAGTACGAACACGGAGCTGATGATGTCATGATTCTGGCTACAGATGGACTGTGGGATGTGCTGTCCAATCAGGAAGTGGCAGAGGCAGTCTCTGGTTTCCTTGGAAACTGTGACCCTGATGACCAACACAGGCAAGATGTTGAGCATTGACAACACTGCATCGATGATGGGTCAATATAATCAAGAGTTTGAAATGATGATAGCCAAAATAATAATGCCATGAATTTATATTTACTGAGTAATACATTATTTTGTAAAGGGGGGTCAAATTACAATTTTCGCCTATGATTTTGGAGCAAAACTACAGGTCAAAAAAATAACCTTAGGAAGGTGTCAGCATCATTATTTTATTTGTACACAGAGATAAGGAGGTCTATTATTAAATTAAGTTGATTTCAGCACCTCTTGTTGTATTATATGCCAATGGTGTGAGTCCAAATATGGGAAAAAGCCATTTTTGGTGTCGTTTTTCCAAAGTTTGAGTGCCTATAACTTCAGAAGTTTTAAAGATATCTGAATATCCTTTTAGAATCTGGTTCAGAACAAACGTTTGTTTTTATATCTCCATTTTTAAAGCCCTATATGGGTAAATCCCAGAGATATGGGGCTCTCAATGTGGCTCCAGGCATCAATTGTTAAGTGTTAGCCATTTTTAATGGTCGAAAACCAAAAGTGCATGGTAAAATGCTAGTTTTTCTTGTCCAACAAAACAAAGGGGTGAAGTTCAAATAATCTTAAAATTAGCTCTGGAATGCATCATTAGGGGTCCAAACACCTAAGATGCTGAAATTCGACTTATTGTTATATATTTTTCTTTTCTGCCTTAAAAATGTTTGGGCATCAGAGACCGTAAATTGTAGAGATCCCAAACTTGGTGCGATGGTCCCAAATTCTCCCCACTACTGAGGTGCACACACACACCCATCTGACATTAGGCGGCGCTACAATTAGCACAGTTACATTTTCGCTAATATAGCATAAGAGTTGTATGGACTACTTTTTGTCAAACAGAATAGCGAAAATTCATCCATGTTTTGAGTAGATGACAGATTTTGCCGTTTTCAGTGAACTATCCCTTTAACCTCAGGTTGCCTCTGGTCGCTTTAGACAAAATACTGGACCAAATGACTAATTAACACATTTTCTGCAATGAAAAAAACCTCTGGCATTTTCAGGTACACTATGGCGGCCCAAGACCTGGTCATGAAGGCCAGAGGAGTCCTGAGAGATCGAGGCTGGAGAATCGCTGGAGACAAGCTCAGCTCCGGAGACGACGTTTCAGTCTTCATAATTCCTCTAATGCACGGCAGTAAGCAACCCCAACCAAGCTGACCAATCAGGAGGAGGGATGCCAAACGAACACGGCCAAATTAGTTTAGTACCCAATTCTTAGATGGTCCTACTGTGGCCTGCTGGATTTGAAGGACGCCGCTGTGTGTTTGATCTCATCTAGAGTACATTTCGGACTGCTTGCTTTCAAGACTCACTAATAAGTCGAAGACTACTTTGAAGACCCTCGCCAACGTCCCCGACCTCTTTGGACTCATGGATCGTATGCAAGTTATAAGTTTGCACAGTGAATAAATGAAGAGTCATTTGGTTCTTTGAAGTTCTCAGAGCACAGATGAAACCCTCCACAGTTTGTTTATCTGCTGCTCGATGGAACCGATGACGCTGTTTTCCTTTCAGGATATTCATTTATCCTCGGAATGTTTATTTTGCGGTTTTTGGTTTTTCCCTCCAAAATCAAAGCGATTCTGGCTGTAGTTTGTATATCCTGTTTCCTCAAATGATTCTTAATTACTGTATATGGAAAAACATACTTGAGAAATTGCCGAATGCATACCAGGATTATCAAAGTTTTGAAAATGTCACTTTTTTTAAACTTTGTTTTGTAAGTTGATTTTATATTTCAGTTTGTTTTAACGATCGTTGTCAATTTTAATGCATTTTATAGCTAGTTTCGTTCTTTGCGAACCACCATTTTGTTTGGTTCGTTTAATCAATATTTAATATCAATATTTGTTCACTGCTTGTTTACGTCTTTGTAGTTTAGCGACAACTTTGTTTCACGTCTAAGGCCACGCCCACAGTGAAACGTTTACATTAGAACGGTGTTTTTTATAAACGCTCTCCATTACCACAAACTTTTCTGTTTCCTGACGTCATCGTGTTACGGAGAGCATTTTTAAAAATACTTTGTTTTCGGTGGAGCGAAATGGCGTACTCACGTGGATGAGAGTCGTAAACGGAGCGAAATTATTTCGTTTTTAGATAAAAGCATACAAGTGTGGATGTAGCCTTAGGACATCCAGAAACCTTATGCCAAGTTCCACTGTGGATGAGAGGCGCAAACGTAGCAAAATCGCTGCGTTTTCAAACGAAAACGTATCAGGCGGTGTCCAAATATGACCGAAAGAACTAGGTCGCGGGTACAAGCGGCCGAAATGGGGTTCCTCAGAAGGGTGGCGGGCTTCTCCCTTAGCGATGAGGAGCTCAGTCATCCGTGAGGAGCTCGGAGTAGAGCCGCTGCTCCTTTGCATCGAAAGGAGTCAGTTGAGATGGTTTGGGCATCTGGTAAGGATGCCCCCTGGCCGCCTCCCTAGGGAGGTGTTTCAGGCACGTCCAGCTGGGAGGAGGCCTCGGGGAAGACCCAGGATTAGGTGGAGAGATTACATCTCCACACTGGCCTGGGAACGCCTCGGGGTCCCCCAGTCAGAGCTGGTTAATGTGGCTCGGGATAGGGAGATTTGGCGCCCCCTGCTGGAGCAGATTAGTTAATGCACTATGAACTAACAATGCACAATTGTGTTTTTATTAACTAACATTAACAATGATTAATAAATATATTGTTAATTGTTTATTCATGATATCTAATGCATTAATTAATGATAACGAATAGAACCTCATTGTAAAGTGTTTCCAAAAAGTCAATACAAAAAGTGGCTTTAGGATCCAATATATTGATTATTTCCATATGATTGAACATAAGACTCTAATTGGCCGATCATTTCGTCAATCTATCCGAAATACTTTTATTACGAGGCTTGTCTATGGACGTGTCAATGTACACCTGCGTCAGACGGACACTTTTGGAGAACTTCGGTTGCGTCGTGTCATAAATATATTGGAAAGTTTAACGTAGTTTAATACTTTAAAACACATCTTGAGATCCCCGTGTACCGATTTGCCCTCAATCAAGCTGCGTTTAAATGCAAGAACGCGTCCTCGTCTTGTGCGGTCGGTGAGTGCGGTTTGTTCTCTGTAAAAGCTGCATGTTGCCTATACAGCTGGAGTTTCTCTTACTGCCCCCTGGAGAAAACATGTGGTACTACAAGCTTGAATAACAGTCCAGGGACGATTGTGTTCATTTTTTATATATAATTAATAACACAGAATTAATGCATTGCCCTGCTTATAATGCATTATTTATGCATTACTTTTCATTTCGAAAGCGCTCTCCATTATTGCATACAATGTTTTCGTTTGAGAATGCGTTCATTTCAGCACGTTTACGCCTCTCGTCCAGACCAAGAGGCCCTTTAACTCCCAAGCGTTTCAAGAATGCTCCAAAACTGCCCAGTTTGCAACATGATGATGATGACGCTAGAAAACTGACAACGGATTAGTGTGGATGTGGCCTTAAGAGTTTTAGGATAATTTGAGGGTGCTACATTTTTTAACAATAGTAAATGATCTCATTTGTCAGCTGAAGAAGTCACATGCGCCGTGGCAATCTTTTACGCTCCGTTGCGAATTAGCACCTGCCTGCAATCTGTTCTCCTGAGCTCCTGCGTGGAAGTTCGGCGAGGTCTGACTTACATACATCATGTTCACAGTGGCACCTTCCTCTTCGACAGCACAAGCCCGCTGTGATCATTTGGGGAGGCTTTCGTCTTCACACACGTACACGACACACACACACTTCCTCCCAGAGAGAGCGGCCATCTGGTCAGCACAACCTGAGTGTGACCAAAACAAGACTAATTTGGCCACAAATTCAGCTGTGTGTGTTGTGGGCTCTTACACACTTTAGCGCAGTCATTTGTGTGGGTGGACAGCACTGCAAGGGCATCACATGCTTACTAAAGGAAGTGCACAAACATGGACTGAGAAGAAGATCCATATACTGCTTGTGTAGCTCAGTTAATGTTTGTTGAAATGCCCCATGAATTTTAAGGATTAACGATGTTTCTTGGTCTAAATAAACCTTGTTTCTCAACAGATATACAGTAGATATGTATTTAATTTACAGAGCATTTATACGTATTTATATTACACACTATTAAAACTAGACAATTGAAATAAAGTGATAAACAGTAGCAATTAACTAAATATTTCTTGTACTATATTAATGACAAATGTCTTTGCAAGCACTCTGAACTGCACTAATTGAAACATAAAGGATGAATTTCCAACAGATTTTAAATACTGACATTTTAGAGGCAAATTTGCAAAGTGAGATAAAATGGACCAAATATCACCTGTTGAATAATAATTTTTTTAAAGACAACTTTAAAAACGTTATTTTTTGGAACTGAATTTTGGACGGTGAATTTTTGGGTAATTCCTGGGTAGCTCGGCGAGTAAAGACGATGGCTACCTCCCCTGGAGTTCGCTAGTTCTAATCCCAGGGCGTGTTGAGTGACTCCAGCCAGGTCTCTCGCGCCCCACCGAGAGCATGAACCACATTACAGCGACCACGAGGAGGTTACCCCGTGTGACTCTACCCTCCCTAGCAACTGGGCCAATAACCCCATGTCACTCTACTCTCCTTAGCAACTGGGCCAATAACCCCATGTCACTCTACCCTCCCTAGCAACCAGGCCAATAACCCCATGTCACTCTATCCTCCCTAGCAACCAGGCTATAACCCCATGTCACTCTACCCTCCTTAGCAACCGGGCCAATTACCCCATGTGACTCTATCCTCCCTAGCAACCAGGCCAATAACCCCATGTCACTCTACCCTCCCTAGCAACCAGGCCAATAACCCCATGTCACTCTACCCTCCCTAGCAACCGGGCCAATAACCCCATGTCACTCTACCCTCCCTAGCAACCGGACCAATAACCCCATGTCACTCTACCCTCCCTAGCAAGCAGGTCAATAACCCCATGTGACTCTACCCTCCCTAGCAACCGGGCCAATTACCCCATGTGACTCTACCCTCCCTAGCAACCAGGCCAATAACCCCATGCCACTCTACCCTCCCTAGCAACCAGGCCAATTACCCCATGTGACTCTACCCTCCCTAGCAACCGGGCCAATAACCCCATGTCACTCTACCCTCCTTAGCAACTGGGCCAATTACCCCATGTGACTCTACCCTCCCTAGCAACCGGGCCAATAACCCCATGTCACTCTACCCTCCTTAGCAACCGGGTCAATTACCCCATGTGACTCTACCCTCCCTAGCAACTAAATTGGCCCGGTTGCTAGGGAGGGTATAGTGACATGGGGTAACCTCCTTGTGGCCGCTATAATGTGGTTCTCGCTCTCGGTGGGGTGTGTGGTGAGTTGAGCGTGAAGCCTCCACACGCACTAGGTCTCCGCGGTAACGCACTCAACAAGTCACGTGATAAGATGCGCGGATTGACGGTCTCAGATGCGGAGGCAACTGAGATTCGTCCTACGCCACCACGAGGACTCCGAGTGCATTGGGAATTGGCCGTTCCAAATTCGGGAGAAAATTCTCATTTACACGCCCTCATGCCATCCCGGATGTATGACTTTGTTTCTTCTGCAGAACACAAATGAAGATTTAAGAAGGATATTTCAGCTCTGTAAATAAATAACTCGTAACTTTTTTGTATGAAATATATTCATACAATGCAAGTGAATGGTGGCCAGAACTTTGAAGCGCCAAAAAGCACATAAAGGCAGCATAAAAGTAGCCCATAAGTCTTCAGAAGTGATATGATAGGCGTGGGTGAGAAACAGATCAATATTTAAGTCCACTTCTCCACTTTCACTTTCTTCCTCTTTTGTTTTTGCCAATTTGCAATCTTCGTGCATGTCGCCACCAATTGGACGCATGGAATTTATAGTAAAATGGACTTAAATATTGATCTGTTTCTAACCCACATTTATCATATTGCTTCTGAAGACATGGATTAAACTGCTGGAGTCGAATGGATTACTTTAATGCTACTTTTTAATGATTTTTTGTGCTTAAAAGTTCTGACCACCATTCAATTGCATGATATGGACCTACAGAGCTTAAATATTCTACAGCGGAAGAAATAAAGCCATACACATCTGGGATGGCATCAGGGTGACTATATGATGAGATAATTTTCATTTTGGGGTGTACTGTCCCTTTAAGTCCCGTTATCTTGGGGTGAGTGTTCTCAGATTTACATCAGAGGCTTTTAGCTTATGTACTTCATTATGATCAGACAAGAAGAAATAGTGCTGGATATCCAAAGATGAGAAGAAGGAATGAGGTCAGCACATCATCTGTACTAATCATGACCACCTACACAGCATATACATCAGATAAAAGCCAGATAGATAAATTAATAGATGGCATTATCAACAACATGCACAATTTATACACTTAACACTGTAAACATTAGAATAAATAAATTGTGTTTTTTTTATTTTTTTATTATATTAATATTATTTTCTCAAATTGATCAACCTTTTAATGACATCAGACCTACGTCATTCACCTTCTCATTTTACACGTGTAGGCTACTTTCCCCAGCGTATAATTTTTAGTTCCTAGAACGTTCGAGAAACGTTAGTTTATGGTTACAAAAATTAAAAAGTTATTCAATGTAATAAATAAATATATATTTTTTTTATTTAAAATGCCTGAGATAAGAATAATCAAAATAAATAATAATAAATAAAAATAAAAAAAAGTGTAAAAATATATTTTTATAACATTTATAGGTTGAACGTCAAACCCATCCCAGGTAACGTCGTTTGATGTCTCGTGACGTCACAAACGATGTTTCTACCATAGTGGGGCAGAAAAAGCCACGTCACACTCCCTTCATAGCAACAGTAGTGTGACCTACATGTACTACACATCCCAAGGGCAAAATCAAGTCTCTATTAAAATTAATTACCCCACCCGTCGTGTTCCCGGGGGAAATATCTGCTTTTCTGCGGCGCTCCACAGAAAAACCGAGTACTTTTTGCAGTTGTAAACAAAAAAAGTATGCATAACAAATCAGACACATAATACAGCAATCAAAATACTTTTATTCAATGCAAAGCAGACTTACCATGGAGTACACATTTACACACCTATACAAACTCTCAAATTCAAAACTATGACTATATCTACACATAAACACACATATGCATGTAAAGAAAATCATAAAGCATCATATTTCTTTCCAGAAGATTTGGATTCCAAAGCGAATGAGAAGAGAGTAACCAGCACTGGCAAGGGAGTAGCTTGCGCAGTCATCTCCATAACGGGCAATATCACACCCCAACCAACAGCACAAACTACTACCTCAGCCAGTACACGGCAAACCCGCTTTGAGTGCCGGAAAACGCGTCCGAAGTCGAATCCGAAAGAAAAGAACTCCAGGAATCCTCGTTGTGGACCGAAGCGCGCGAAGAGTCTGAAGTGAATGATCGTAGTACTCGTGAGCGCGCTACACTCCCTTTAGCTGCGCCGCTATTGGCCGAGGGACACCGCCCACGTCACACACACCCACTTTGAGGCCACGCCCCCCGTGCTGTCCTCGAGTGCACTTCGAAGGGAATAAGGATCACTTCTGAAAGGACGCACCCTAGAAGAGCCTGTGATTTTGAATTAGCTGATGTTTATGATTCATTGGTACTGTAGAAACCTGTGATCTTAAATAAGCAATCAAGCTGGCATATTACACATTTAATCAAGTTTCTTTATAATGATAATGTGTGAGGCGTCAATTAGAAGTTTATGCATATCGTACGGAATTTAACGATTACGGTTTTTAATTAGGACTCAGGCCGTTTTGATTGGATTCAGCTGTAATTTTATAATAATTAAAAAAAAAATCACTCATACATTTAGATACTCTTAATTACCACAATACAACACGTAATGTGTATAGGAGCAAATAACCATCTAGTAATGCAAACTCTGACACATAAAACGTCAGATAAATTCAATAATTGATCTCATAACTCCTGACTTTTTATCTCTAATTAATTATCTTAAAATAAAGTCTAAATGATATCTCATTATGACTTAGCATCTCATGAATCATTTATCTCCTAATTATTAATTTTATCTCATAATTCTTTTTTTCACAATTTGTTCTATTTAAAAAAAATGATCTCATAAATATTAATTTTCTCATAATTTTGACCTTTTATCTCATAATTTTGACTATTTAAACAATTAATTTTATCTCATTATTATGACTTTTTAATCTCATAATTATCAATTTTATCTCATAATTTTTTTTTCACAATTTGTTCTATTTAAAAATAATTATCTCATAAATATTCATGTTATCTCATAATTTTGACTTTATTTCAACAATGAATATTATCTCGTTATTATGACTTCGCATCTCATGAATGATTTATCTCATAATTATTCATTTTATCTTATAATTATTACTTTTTAATTTCATTATTATCAATTTTGTCTCAATTTATATTTTTTTATATCATAATGTTTTCTATTCAACATAATTTTATCTCATAAATATTCATGTTATCTCATAATTTTGACTTTATTTCAACAATGAATATTATCTCGTTATTATGACTTCGCATCTCATGAATGATTTATCTCATAATTATTCATTTTATCTTATAATTATTACTTTTTAATTTCATTATCAATTTTGTCTCAATTTATATTTTTTTATATCATAATGTTTTCTATTCAACATAAATTTTATCTCATAAATATTCATGTTATCTCATAATTTTGACTTTATTTCAACAATGAATATTATCTCGTTATTATGACTTCGCATCTCATGAATGATTTATCTCATAATTATTCATTTTATCTTATAATTATTACTTTTTATTACCATAATTATTCATTTTAGTTCATAATTTGTTTTTCACAATTTGTTCTATTTAAAAAAAATTATCTCATAAATATTAATTTTATCTCATAATTTTGACTATTTCAACAATTAATTTGATCTCATTATGACTTCGCATCTCATGAATGATTTATCTCATAATTATTAATTTTATCTCATAATTTTGACTATTTCAACATAATTAATTTTATCTCATTATTATGACTTCGCATATCATGAATGATTTATCCCATAATTATTAATTTTATCTCATAATTTTGACTATTTCAACAATGAATTTTATATCATAGTTTTGACATTTTAATCTCATAATTATCAATTTTATCTCACAATTTTGACTATTTCAACATAATTAATTTTATCTCATTATTATGACTTCGCATATCATGAATGATTTATCTCATAATTATTAATTGTATCTCATAATTACAATAGTAACAGCACAATAGTTTTTTCTGTGGCAGAAATGGAATTACAAACATCTCAAAGACACCTGATGAATGTTTCATTAACATCAGAGGAAACATCTTATAGACGTATTGCAGATGAGCACAAAACCTACAAAATAAGTCTTCCAGATGTAAACACGCACATCAAATACACGTCTGGTTAATGAACGTGTGCTATCAGGGGGAGTTCACACAGCGTGTGTTTTGTGCCATAGATTCAAAAGAATCATTAGAGTCATTCACTCAGGAATCAGACTACACGTGTTGATTCAAAAGAACCAGCTCATGAGATTTATTTGTTCTGAATGGAAGTGCATAATCTCAGGCCACGTCCACACTAATGGGTTTAAATGTCAAACCTTCCTTTTATGTTTCCTAAAGTATACGTTTCTGGAGTGGATGAGAGCTGTAAACTTACTGATGTTAGTGCTGTTGTGTCCCCATCCAAAATGAAGCCACTTCCTGGAACATGAGTTAGAATAATAATGCTTCATGTACACTCAATGAGTCTCAAATGTAGTGAAACATGGATATATATTCATATATGAATGCATGTAATGCTGACCTGCACTGGAGCTAGATACAACATTAATGACCCAGAGAAGCGATGCGTTTGATGTTTATAGACTGTACCATTTATTATTGTACACACACTGGTACAACCCTTCTCAATGCGACTAAAGATGACATGGAATGTTACAGTAAGATCTTGCATAAAAGTCATTGCTGTTGAGAAAATCCCCCAAAAAAAGACCATCCTTCATGTATTTTTTTTTTTTTTTTTGTCGTTCTCTCTTTAAATCATGTTTGGATTTGAACCCATTTTCAATCCAAATACGTAATTCTTAATTACATCATTAACACAATCACCAAACACTGTACATGAACTTCAGAGGGGGGAGGAGGAGGTGGGGGGGGGGCGATGAAAAACACTGCAAATTTAACGTAGCAGTTAATATGTCGTTAAAGTCGGCCAATCAGAACATCAGCTCGAATTAGAGGAAGCTTAGAACGATGGGATTTGGAGCCGTCAGTCACCGGTTACCAAGACGATGAGGGTGAATCGGAGTCCTCGCGAGTGGTGCGTGAAACAGTCACATTCATGTTCGTGGTGGAATAAAAACATTCAGTCACGATTCGCCGTTCTGCACTTTGGAGACGGGCGGCTGCATGAAGTCTTTGAAGGGACCCAGGGCGTCTTTGAGGGCGGAACTTACTTCAGGAGACGAGCAGGTGATGCATTCCACCAGCGTCGGGTAAAGCGCGATCACCTGAGCCCAAACATTACCGTCCACTAACGACCGGAGAGAGAAACAATGAGCAAGAACAATGCAAGAAACAATTGGCCTAGTGTGCTTCCTGCCTAGATAGCATCATAGGCACTTCACTTTTAATCTGCTGTTTAACAGTTTGCTAGATTTTAAGACAACAGAGAAGACAGAAGACTTAACCCTCCTATGGTATCCAGTCATTATGACAGAAATACATTATTCTAATTTAATCAAAATAGTTTTCTTTATCTGAGCAGTACAAGACTTGGTGACTTTTCCTATATTTGTCACTGAACAAACAAACAAAAAAATGGGCTTAATTAGATGTCTAAGAGGTCATTAAAAAAATAAAAGCGACACCTTTGGTATTCGTGGTCATTGAAAATGAATGGGAATGTTGATTTTCCGTCAAATACAATTAATAAATCAGCCCCAATGCAGACAAAAAACAGACTCTAAAACATCCTCAGAGCAAAACACACCAAAAAATAAATAAATAGTCACAATGCTCAACACACACAAGCGCGCGCACACTCACACACGCGCACTCACAGGCACACACACGCGCCCTCACGCGCACATTACAAGTAATCTGTTGTTTTCCAGCTGACAGCAATCTGACACACACTCACATACACGCACTCACACACGCACTTACACACGCATACGCACAAACGCACGCGCACTCACACACGCACTTACGCACACACGCACGCGCACTCACACACGCACTTACGCGCACTCGCGAACGCATTACAAGTAATCTGTTGTTTTCCAGCTAACAGCAATCTGACACACACATGCACGCGCACTCACACACGCACTTACGCACACACATGCACACACACACACGTGCACTCACACAAGCATTTTTACTACCAAAAGTTTGAAATGTCAAAATGTTTTCTCTGATTCTTCTGTTTTATAGTCTAATTGAATTTTCTGAATTTTGCAGTTCATTTCTGTTTCTTGATGTTAATTTTCTTAACATTATTATGCATTTACTTAAAGCTATTAAAGTTTTATGTTTGAAATAAATTATTGGTATAAAAATGTTTATTCTGTGTTTTATGTTGTAACATCATGGTCAGGTTTGACTGCAAGAAAAATGACACTAACTGCAAAAACTGACACTTCAAATCCATTTTTAAATGCTACATTTTGACAATTATTTTAATAATGTCTAAATATAAATCCAAATGTATTTCTTCTGATTAAATGGTTTTCAAGTCATGTTATTTATATTTTGTTCACCAGACGGCAGCAATCTGCCTCAATTTATATCACATTCTCATATTTATAACTTACAGAAGTGTAGGATCTGTTTTGTGTTTTATGTGTAGATGCAAATTAATGGAACAATTTATAAATGTACATTGTAAATAAGATCAAAATAGCATAAAATCCCAAAAGAAATGCATAATTGTATTGTTCTCACTTCAAGGAAGGAGAAATAGTAACATCATCATCAAAGACCCTTCCGGTCAAAACTGACCACAAATACCAAAGGGAGGAGCCATTTTCTATATCATATGAGGGTTAAAGTTGCAAACATAAAGGTTTTACATTTCTGTTACGTACAGTAAATTCAGAACTTCATGCTTATTTTCACACAGCTTCATATAATCACAAAACATGTCTCACCGTTCTCTGGTTGAGTCTTTTTAAGGGAATCCATAAGTGTGCTGATTGCTTTTAGCACAAAGATGATCTCAGTCACTTGTTGCCTTAAAGATTCAAAATATAAAGAATCAATTGACGTAATATTACAATAATAACCCATATACTCGTATCAAGTTTGAAGTAATTTAATCTGTGTTCATGTTGTTTTCAAAAACTGTTTAGAGCATTTTCTACAAATATAAAAATAAAATAAACATGAATGTCTTTAAATTGTCATGTGGTGTAACCATGCAGTATATGATGCGCAATGTTTGATGGCTCCTGTTTCACTCTCTGTTCCAGCTGACGAGCCAAATATGGTGTAAAAGTGTCACATGTTTATGGCGCCATCTAGTGGTTATTTGAGTAAAAAAGTGGTTTCAATGTTTGTATCGATCTATCTGCCCTAATCTGACTTGCCCGAAAAGTGACTCTTATGTTGGGATAAATGACAGCTGATTTAATTAAAGTAAAAGTGACAGTAATAATTATATTGTGACTGATATTTTAAAATGCGTATTTGCTGAATATAAGCGACTTGTGCTTGGTTCAAAGTTTATATATCATTTTATTGAAAAAGCCGCTTTGAAATCCATCAAATATGACACAACAGACTCAAAATCTCTCAATCACCATTAAATTACATTCATGCCCACCACAAAAAAAATGAAAATGTGAAAATTCTGGCATTTACATGTTATAAGATATATTTAAAATGTGAACTAATATTTCTGTGTATTTACATATATCCCACCGGCTCTGTTGTTATAAAGATCTCATTATTTTACATCACAAGCTATTATGATGTCATCTTACCACAAGTTCATGAGACCCAGTGAATTTTTTTTTTCAATTTCCCTTTTTTAAATGTCAGTATAGTGTTTGGTGCATATAATACATATGATAAAACTGTTTATTGTTTATATTGTATTTGATGTGCTGAATTGAATGGTGATACATTTTAATCCATATTTATAAACTGCGGAGAGGAAGTTGCCAAACTCTCAAACATTTGGTATCTCTGAAAAGCCCAGAGAGTCCTCTGATAATACCCCAAAATTACCCCTGTACAAAAACTCACATAACAAACGTCCCACACACAAATGAACTGCTGGACCTCAGGAGGAGAATGACCTTTAAATATGTGCAACATTTGTTTTTACAATTTATTTTATAGTTTGTCTAATGGTACTAAAACCAGTTTAATGTCAAAAACATTCAAATTTTCTGACAAATCTTTCATATGTCAGACTTAACAAGGGTAAAATACTTTCTTTGCATCTTGATCATGAGAGAATAAACAACTTAGTTTCAACATTCAAACATATTTTTCAGGGTGAAAAAATTTATAAATATATATATTATCCACTTTTCTCCCAATTTGGAATGCCCAATTCCCACTACTTAGTAGGTCCTCGTGGTGGCGCAGTCACTCGCCTCAATCCGGGTGGTGGAGGGCGAATCTCAGTTGCCTCCGCTTCTGAGACCGTCAATCACGCGCATCTGATCATGTGACTCGTTGTGCATGACACCGCGGAGACTCACAGCATGTGGAGACTCATGCTACTCTCCACGATCCACACACAACTCACCACACGCCCCATTGAGAGAACCACTAATCACCACCACGAGGAGGTTACCCCATGTGACTCTACCCTCCCTAGCAACCGGGACAATTTGGTTGCTTAGGAGACCTGACTGGAGTCACTCAGAACGCCCTGGATTCAAACTCATGACTCCAGCGGTGATAGTCAGTGTCAATACTCGCTGAGATACCCAGACACCAGTAAAATTATTCTTAATGAAAACTCAAAACAAAAACAATATAAAAAAATGAAATAAGATCCGAATATAAGAAAAAAATTCAATAAAATGGAAAATCTTGTCTTGACAACTAACTTAAACAAAATAAATAAACAGAAAAAACTATATTTAGTTTTCGTATTTTTCGTTTCATTATTCAATTTTCTCTGTCAGCTGAAGTACTTCATACATGTGTCAATCCCTAAAACTAAAACAACCCAAACTGAAATAATAACTAAAAATCTAAAAATGTAATACTATAATAAGGCATTTCTTACGGTTATTTCACTTGACCAGAACAAAATGTGCCTTTTCATAAAAATTATTAATAATTAAATAATCAATAAATATCAGATATTTTTGTATTTTTTTTTTTTTGTCACATGACAACTTCATCTGCATGTTGTTTACATCACATTACTTTTATTTGTTTTTTTCAAATATTAGTAATATTTCAATAAAAACACAATTGTTTCACAATTTTTAAGAAATAATAATAAAAGGTTATTCTGCACTACTCGTTCCAACTTTTATTTTATTTTTTCCCAAAATATTTTTTTAGTCTCCGGACGGTTACACCACATGACATTATTCACGTCAAGCCTAAAAACTCATCCCGTAGGGAATATTTGATGAGCAGTACCCGCTCTGAAATGTGGCTCTGAGTGTGCACATTCACCTGGGCAGTGGGCAGCGTCCACTGAGTCTCTCGTCCTCCACGTATCGTCGCAGGACGTCCTGCGCTCTCTGTAACAGCACTGATAGCGCCATACGTGAGATGTAGCCCTCCTGCGGCGTCGACACCTTATTACTGAAGGAGAACTGCAGGAGCGTTTCGAAACACACCTTCGAGAACTCCTCTCGCATACGGATGTCCATCTCAGCCTCTGGACGGGGACGAGAGGAGACGTTAGTGTTTTTATTCAGGACGTGGAAAGAAAAGGGCGAATCTTATAGGAATAGTAGAATACGGTGTTGTGTATATGTATTCTGAAGGAACAGTGATGGTTTATTATAAATCAAAAAGGTTTAAAATGTCATTAAATTCAAATGTAATCATTTTCTCCGCCTCTTAAATGACTTCTCTTTTCTGATGATGTAATCAAGGCCACATGGGCGGGAAAAACATTAACCAAAAATATCAGACAACTTTTCACTGTCCATTCAAATGATGCATTAATTCAAGCCCCGTCCTGCACTAGTTACACTGAATATTAGGTTAAACAAGTTTAAAGTTGAACTCACTTTCATAGATAATGCTGGAATGTTTATAGCTCATATTCAACAATGTCTTCCCTCTGTACCTGTGAATGATGATGACTGGGAGTGTATTGATCCTTTATTGAGCATGCTCATGATACGACCCACAAACTCCTTAGGGATGAAATTGGCAAACGGTAAAATCTCTGTGCTAATCAACTGCACCACCTACAGGACAAAACAAAAATATTATATTTTAAAAATTAAATACTTTGATTTTGAACCAATATATTTTTGAATGGACAATCGCAAAAAATATATTACATATATTCATACATGTTATCTATC
>NC_068321.1:26347375-26432375 GCF_025860055.1 Xyrauchen texanus | reverse complement strand
ACTACTTAATGTAAAATGAACTACATGACTGGGCTTAAATGCAGCAAATGTCTGGAACAAAAGCCCCTATAGACACTTCAACACCAATTTTACCTCCATAACATTTCAATGTAAATTTCCAACATAGTCTGACACTGACCGTAACATTTGATAAATGCAGCAATTACAGGAGCCAAATACACAGTAACATGCACACATCGTAAGAGTGAGTACATTTTGTTTTCTCACAGCACCCCGGTGGTACTTTTTAGGAAAAGTAGTAGATTCACCATTATCTAAACCATTAAACATTTGACCAGCAGGTGGTGCTGTAACCAAATGTTAGCGTTAATATCAGGGACAGTGACACGTACACAATTTTTGGTAAATATGCAAAAGTGTTGTTGAGATACAGCCTAACTTACGGACAAAGTATACTTCGGCTTACGCACGCCGGTATGTCTCACACATTAGATGTGACGCAATTTTCATCATTAGCACAGTACGCATGGACGACACGCGGGCAGCCCAGTTTTTCTGGACATGCGGACAGTCCGTGACTTTGCGCAGCGCTGGTGCATTGACTGTGCTAAAAGACTACTACAAAGAGTAGTTTTGCATAAATATGCAAAGCTTTCTTAAGCTGCATCTCAACTTCAGGTCAAGTCGAGAACATTGCATTGTTGAATACAATAAACAGCTAATTTTCGCAAATGTAGTAGCACATCTGTGCATTCTATAAAAACAGAAATTTGGCATGCTTTGCATAGTATATACTGTAAAGTGCAACAAAAGTAAGAGTTGTATGCAATTCCAATATAGAAACAGGCTATAGCACACAATTCAAGTTTAATGCAAAAACAGGCCAAACTTCTAACCATTGGTGGCGCTTAGAGGGTTTGAGATAAACACCCCAAAATTGGCATAAATAAAGGGAAGACTCTCCTCTTCAAGTGTGCCAAATGTTACCACTTAATACCAAACTGTTCTAGTGTTTTGTCATGGAATAACAGCTACTGAATGGGTGTTTAATGTGACACTTGAGTTTGTATATTTGGGCAGTTTTGAGTCACATTAATGAATGAATGTGGCTGATGGAAATGAATAGCGAAAAACAGATGAATAAGAGAAGTTTGTCTTTTAGAGCCGTTAAATGGAGTGGGAAGTATAGCGAGAGACATAAAGAGAGAAACACAGGAAGACAGCGAGAGCGAGGAGAAACTCACCGGTGCAAACAGTTGGATCTACAGTGGATCCGTATGAAGTACAAAAACAGAACAAGAGAAGAGCAGACAAATGTTTACTACCACCACTGATCGCAACCACACAACAAAACAACACAAACAAATGAAACAATGACAGCTGTTTTAAACTATGACAAATATGGAATTGGGAGGATAAATAACACTACTAAACTTATTTGTTTTTTGAGTCATGGTTAGAAAAAATATTTCTTGTCTGATGAAAAAGAAAAAATAATAATGAGGAATTGTTTTCCACAATCATGACAGAAACACAATACTTAAAATTATCCAATTGTTGAAAAGTTTCTGCTGGTTCATGGTTTCAACCAATATACCATCCACTTTTGTTTTAGAGGCACGTGAACGCAAATCTATTGTGAAGGAACGCAAAACTTGTGTGAAGGAACGCAAATCTAATGTGAAGGAACGCACAACAAATCTATTGTGAAGGAACGCACAACAAATCTATTGTGAAGGAACGCAAAACTATTGTAAGGAACGCGAATCTATTGTGAAGGAACGCAAAACTATTGTGAAGGAACGCAAATCTATTGTGAAGGAACGCATAAAAGTAATCTATTGTGAAGGAACGCAAATCTATTGTGAAGGAACGCAAATCTATTGTGAAGGAACGCAAAACTATTGTGAAGGAACGCAAAACTATTGTGAAGGAACGCAAAAGTAATCTTTTGTGAAGGAACGCAAAACTATTGTGAAGGAACGCAAACTAATCTATTGTGAAGGAACGCAAATCTATTGTGAAGGAACGCAAATCTATTGTGAAGGAACGCAAACTAATCTATTGTGAAGGAACGCAAAACTAATCTTTTGTGAAGGAACGCAAAACTATTGTGAAGGTACGCAAAACTAATCTATTGTGAAGGAACGCAAAACTATTGTGAAGGAACGCAAAACTAATCTATTGTGAAGGAACGCAAATCTATTGTGAAGGAACGCAAATCTATTGTGAAGGAACGCAAAACTAATCTATTGTGAAGGAACGCAAATCTATTGTGAAGGAACGCAAAACTAATCTATTGTGAAGGAACGCAAACAATCTATTGTGAAGGAACGCAAAACTAATCTATTGTGAAGGAACGCAAAACTAATCTATTGTGAAGGAACGCAAATCTATTGTGAAGGAACGCAAAACTAATCTATTGTGAAGGAACGCAAATCTATTGTGAAGGAACGCAAAACTAATCTATTGTGAAGGAACGCAAATCTATTGTGAAGGAACGCAAATCTATTGTGAGGTGAACACAAAATGTATTGCATGGGCATGCAAAACCTACTGTGAGGGCACATAAAATTATTTAAGAAAACAAATTCCTACCCTGTCTTCTTGGGCTCTGTACATATGCATAAATGTGAAAGGAAACTATTTTGTCCGAAGTAATCAAACTTTACTAAAAGTGTCAAACATGTAACAAAACATTAGATAAAGAAGGAACAAGCCACTGAAACTAATTCTAAAGACCAAAAATACTGAACAAATCATTATTGTAATCAAGGACCATAAACTCAGTAACGCTGACACAAGAAAAAAGTACAAAAGATACTGCAGTAAACCCAGCAAAACTAAAATAATCTTGATCAGCAAAGGCCCAAAACCCTCAACGCTCCCTGAGCAAGCACATCTGGATACTGACAATGAATGTTGCATGTTTTAAGGATCAGAAAAGAACAATAATCTAGACAGAAATCAAAACAAAAACACAAAAATAAAAATCAAAGCGCATCAAATCACAAAATGAAGCTCATCTGAGGTAGAAAACAGAAGAAACTCACCTGGTTGTATTTGGCATTAGCCACATGTTTGGTTTCCATTTTCCCGTACTGAGGAGGTTTACAGGAAAACTCCACGAAGAGAAGGAGCTGTTCAAAGATGGCGGGATACATCACCTGAAGATTCTCTGTACTCACACAAATTGCCTGAAAAAATGATATACGCAATCTCATCTACAATTCTGGAACTGGAAGGAAGATGAAATACGCATTCTATCAATTCTGAATTGCATACCTTCTGTAAGACATCAAGGGCGGTCAGCACTGCCTCCTGTAGACTAGTGAGCACCGCTTCTGTGTAGGAGGGCAAGATGAAAGGCGAGGCATCTGAGCTTATGGGGACCGAAACTGCACCGTGCAGAATAACCCCCAGCTTCTTAAGATCATCCATGCTAAACCCTCCCGCGATGTGCTGGTACAATGCCGGAAAAATCTGTATTAACGCTGTCAGGAAAGGCTGACTAGGTACGAATGCTAGTTTATCGGTTCCACCACTCGGGGGTCGCGTGCACTCAGTACCTATCCGGTACCACGTGTTCCAGGCTGACCACCAAAGGGCAGAGTCATCCTGCTCCACTCCAGGGGGCGGAAGCTGAAGTTGGGTGCCATAGCGCTGGGCTAGTCGCTCTACGAGGGAATCAGATCGCATTAGGGGTCTTCCTGGCCCGGACCCTTGGAGGGACTCCATAACTACAGGGGGAACGTCCATAGCACTAAGGGCGTCTGGTTTATCCGTGTCTTTAACAGGTGTGACTAGCTGTAGGATCTCCTGGAAGCTCTTGAGGGCTGCGAGGGAAACTTCGTTGTTCTTGCTGAGGGCCGCGGACTGGATGTGATCCAACAGAACTTCCCAGGCTTTGAAAAAGTCGCCTGTCAAGGACACATTGGGGGAAAAGCAACGATCTTACTTCAAGAACCAAGTTCTGAGATCCGTCTGTGAGAACTCAAGACTCTAAGATCTGCCAACACTTACCCAGTTGCTGGAGCAAGTATCTCCTGGTGTTGAAGATCCGAGCGATACCTGCGAGTGTCAGAACCCAAGTCTCCGCCCACTGCTTCTCTGCCGTGTCACGTGAGTGGTGGATGAGGATGTTGCCACCCCCTGATTCGATCTTCTCCTTGTCGGCTGTGGTGGACGACTTCCTTACACAGTCCAGCAGGTGAAAGAGAACCTGTGGAACAAAGTTACAGAGTAGAACAACATTTTAGCACAGGGAAGCATAAGGAGCTGTTCAGATCTAATGTGTTCTTGTGTTAACAAAAGCTAGAAACAATGATTACATTGGAGCGGAGATGTCTCGAGACATGCTTTTAAAAGTTAGTGTTCTTTTTAACCTGGCACACCATCTACAAAACATGTGCTTCTGTGGGAGATCACCCAAAAAACTGGGACATGCGGCGCAACGGTCAAAGATGTCAGTATAGCCCAGGTTTACAAGAAAAAATGGACTCAAAAATGTGTTTGGTGTGAACAGCCACTTATGCCTGAAACATTCTGCTACAATCAATTACATGAAGGAAGGCACTTCTGGCTATGCAAGCACAATCTCACTGAATGTTGCATTACGTCAGAGCTCAATAACTAAATGCTACTACATAACTTGATGCAAGTAAGTGTTGCATTCTTAGCATTGTTTCAAGGGGCACTCAAGCAGACATTAGCATAAACTGTTGATCTTATGAACAAGTTTATAGCTAGCTACCAAAATAGACATCTGGTTTAGTGCCACAGGCATTTTAAAGTAAATTAATAACTGACCTTCCAAACCACAATGTTCCAGGTCGAGGGTTGTAGCAGCGTTCCGTGAGCAGCAATGGTGGAGAACATCGTCTGTCCAGCACTTTTCCTCACGGCCGGGCGCGGGTCCACGCACAGCTCGCCCAGCTTTGCATAGAGGCACAACCACAGGCAGTCAAACGGTGGAGCAGGGTGAAAAGGTCGGTTCAGAGGTTCGCCTTTCTCTTGAGCCTGTTTCAAGAGAACAGCTTCCTCTCTCTCCAGCTCCTCTGTAATGGTTTCTCCTCTTTGGAAGAAGTAGTCTGAGATGTTCCACTGCAGATGGGGAAGGGGAGACTTAGTCAGGCTATTCATCCATTTATCCAATTATGCATCCATAATTATCATTCCTCCATCTATCCATCCATCAATCATCCATTTATCAATGCATCCACCAATCATTTATTCATTCATTTAACCACCATCCTTCCATCCATCCACCCTCCACCAAACACTCTTCCATCCATTCCTCCATCCATCCATTCCTCCATCCATCCATACATCAGTCATCCATCATTCTTCCATTCATCCAACCATCTTTCTATGCACCAATCCATTTATTCAACCATCCATCCATCCAATCATCCATCCATCATCTATCTAGTCATCCATTACCAATCATCCAGCTATCCTTCCCTTCACCCACCATCAATCCATCAATTACTCCATTCACTCATTCATTCATCCAGCCAGCCATCCATCCAATCATTCACCCATCCATCCCTTCACCCACCTATCCACCATCCTTCCATCCACCCATCATCCAACCCTCCTTCAATTCACCAATCCATTCATAGATCAATCCAGCAATAATTTTTCCATCCATTTCTCCATCCATCGACCAATCTTTCATCCATCCATCAATTCATCCATCTTTCCAATCATGCATCCATTCACACACCTATCCACCATTCATCCATCCACCAATCCATCCAATCATCCATCCATCAATTCATCCATCTATCCAATCATGCATCCATTCACACACCTAGCCACCATTCATCCATCCATCAATCCATCCAATCATCCATCCATCCAATCATCCATCCATCAATTCATCCATCTTTCCAATCATGCATCCATTCACACACCTATCCACCATTCATCCATCCACCAATCCATCCATCCATCCATCAATTCATCCATCTTTCCAATCATGCATCCATTCACACACCTATCCACCATTCATCCATCCACCAATCCATCCATCCATCAATTCATCCATCTTTCCAATCATGCATCCATTCACACACCTATCCACCATTCATCCATCCATCAATCCATCCATCCATCCATCCATCCATCAATTCATCCATCCATCAATTCATCCATCTATCCAATCATGCATCCATTCACACACCTATCCACCATTCATTCATCCATCCACCAATCCATCCATCCACAACAGAATTTGACTTAAACCATTTGACCAAAAATAAATATACAAACAAAATGAATCAAACGTTCAACATATCTGTTAGCCATTATAAATATTGATATATAAACATCGTACCAGAAGGCCTATGGACGTCAGGCTGATGTTCAGCTCTTGGTTTTGAAGCCCAAAGCTGCCGGCTACATCCACCACAATCTGGAGGCACATGCAAGGCATTGTGGGTAGAAAGTCAGTCACCACCAACTGCAGGCACTGGAAGGCTGTTCGGATGAGCGATTCACTAAGGAACCAAAAGACGACTTTAGTACACATAAGTAACTCCAAGGCCAACATATCAAATGTGAGTTTAAGAATTTACAAAAGGAAGTACTTTCAATTTTTATTTCAAGAACCATTTTAATTTAGTACGTTTATCTCACCCTTGGTCATTGCGGATGGCTCCGATGACACCCAGCACCAGAGGCCAGCCCAGACCGAGACTGTCTCCCTGGTTCTGTAGAATCTGAAGGACACACTCCAGTTGTTTCTGTCGTATGTCTGCGTGAAGTATGTTTGAGAGCTCCTTCAGAGGATTCAACAGCAGCAACTGCAGCCTCTGAAGAGGAAAGATGATTGGTTAAATGTGTCTCGGCACTGTACGATCAATAATGCAGATTCATTTGAACTTGAATTCAACATCAATCAGACTGTTGGGGCACCTCCACATCTGGCATCCATTAATCAAGATGGCCTTTCGGAAAATCCAATTCACTGACCTTGCTCTCGGCCAAACCCTCAAAATGGATCTCTATCATCTAATAAACACTCCTCCTGAGGTTTCTCCAGCTTATAACTCCCCTTACTTGCTGTATGTTTAAGAATAGATGTTGAAATTTCACTACTTTCATGTCAAATAGTTGCAGGGTAGGATCTAGGGGACAGCCTGGGGTGGGCTTTGCCACCCACCCAAATTATCCCAATGCTCAACAAGCGCAAGTAAAGCAAAGGATCGAATTGTATCGTCTTGGTGCACCCCCACCCCGTCGACAGAAGACATATGCACCTTCCCTTCGTCTCCGACGCCCCTCCATCGGATGTCATTGACCACATTATGTAACCTTTCTAGATCCAGGCCTGGGTTGCGTTCCCCAAAAGCATCGTAAGCCTAAACTGATCGTTCATTGGCGCAAATGATCAACTTAAGCTTGCAATGCCGCCCTTGGTAGTTGAATTATTACCTGGTTCTGGGACAGTGGCGGCTCATGTCTGTAAGACAGTCCGGCTTTTATCAGTGCTGTGATGGCCTCCGCGCCCCACTCCCTCATCCGTGTGTTCGGATGCTGACAAACCTGCGAAAATTTCACAATGCAAAAAAAGTCAAAAAAAAACATTTTGTGATGAAATATGTCCCGGACATGTTCAAGAGTTACCTACTAATGAAATTAGCATCAATAGAAACAAAGACACAAATGTAACATCACAAATGTATGGTCATTTGTTGTCAAACAACTTGTTCATTAACAAAAGTATGAAAATAGGCAAAGCAATGATTACAGACAAGTGCAAATAAAGCATAAGTAACCAAAAATGATGCAAAACAAAGCGAATGTCTTCAAATTTAGCTAAATGTTCATAAACAATTATGCACTGAGATCATGTCGTTATCTTGAATCATGGCTTGAATAAGATTGACAGGAACATCTGAAAACATTTCCATAGAAATGTTCAAAATATTACTGAAAATGTTTCAAGAACCCATTACATAAAAGGTGCTCGATGAAAGACAAATGAAAGAAAGCCAGAGTAGCTCATTAAAAGAGATTAATAAAGTATAGAACTTACCTTCTACAAAACAGACAAGAAAGAGTGAAGGGAAAAAGACAGAATAACACAATATGAGGATATGAACCGTGCTTTAGCATTTACACAAGTACAGAAGAAAGCTACAGCAGACAGGGACAGATGAGACTTGAAGCTGGAACAACAAGAAAGATCATTTAACATCCTTTCTGACGCAGAGCGCCTTGATGTTTTAAACGGCAAACTTTGATTAGTTCCACTTGATATTAGTAGTATTAAATGTGCACTGGTACTCACATTTGAAGGTTTAGTTCACCGAAACATTTTAATTCAGTCATTGTTTACTCACCACAGTGTTGTTATAACACTATATGACTTTCTTTCTTTTTCTGAACACAAAGTGAGATATTGTGAATAAATGTTGTGTTCAGGTATGTCTAGGGGTGGGTCTCGTTCAAAAAATTTCGATATCGATAATGATACCGATATCTTGACTTCGATACTGGTTCCTAAACAATATTTTTTCTATACCAATTTTACGAAATCCATTTTTAACAAGGAACAAGAACTTTAAATTAACAATTACACAAGCATGTACCATTACAAGTTAGCCGATTTTGTTTGTTGGTTTGTTTGCTAAAAGTTAACTTTACCTGTCGGAGTCCCAGTCATAGCGCTGCTGCATTCATCACTGGTTTTGGAGGAGGACTTGTGTGGTGGGCATGTTAGAGGAGGACTCGTGTGGTGGGCATGTTAGAGGAGGACTCGTGTGGTCGGCATGTTGGAGGAGGACTCGTGTGGTGGGCATGTTGGAGGAGGACGCGTGTGGTGGGCATGTTGGAGGAGGACGCGTGTGGTGGGCATGTTGGAGGAGGACGCGTGTGGTGGGCATGTTAGAGGAGGACTCGTGTGGTGGGCATGTTAGAGGAGGACTCGTGTGGTCGGCATGTTGGAGGAGGACTCGTGTGGTGGGCATGTTAGAGGAGGACTCGTGTGGTGGGCATGTTAGAGGAGGACTCGTGTGGTCGGCATGTTGGAGGAGGACTCGTGTGTGGTGGGCATGTTGGAGGAGGACTCGTGTGGTTGGCATGTTGGAGGAGGACGCGTGTGGTGGGCATGTTGGAGGAGGACGCGTGTGGTGGGCATGTTGGAGGAGGACGCGTGTGGTGGGCATGTTGGAGGAGGACTCGTGTGGTGGGCATGTTGGAGGAGGACTGCGTGTGGTGGGCATGTTGGAGGAGGACGCGTGTGGTGGGCATGTTGGAGGAGGACGCGTGTGGTGGGCATGTTGGAGGAGGACTGCGTGTGGTGGGCATGTTGGAGGAGCGACGCGTGTGGTGGGCATGTTGGAGGAGGACGCGTGTGGTGGGCATGTTGGAGGAGGACGCGTGTGGTGGGCATGTTGGAGGAGGACTGCGTGTGGTGGGCATGTTGGAGGAGGACGCGTGTGGTGGGAATGTTGGAGGAGGACGCGTGTGGTGGGAATGTTGGAGGAGGACGCGTGTGGTGGGCATGTTGGAGGAGGACTCGTGTGGTGGGCATGTTGGAGGAGGACGCGTGTGGTGGGCATGTTGGAGGAGGACTCGTGTGGTGGGCATGTTGGAGGAGGACGCGTGTGGTGGGCATGTTGGACGAGGACGCGTGTGGTGGGCATGTTGGAGGAGGACTCGTGTGGTGGGCATGTTGGACGAGGACGCGTGTGGTGGGCATGTTGGAGGAGGACGCGTGTGGTGGGCATGTTGGAGGAGGACTCATGTGGTGGGCATGTTAGGGCACATCTAGCATGCTACATGCCTATCACTGAAGTTTACGAGATTAACCCCTTATGTATTGAAATTTGGTACAAAACGAAACGACACTTTTTGATACTCTATTGTTTAGAGGCAATTCGGTCGGTGCCTAAAATGTATCGAACTCGATATCCAGCCCTAGTTATGTCATACAATGGCAGTTTATGGTGAAGAACCTCTTCAAGCTTTAAAAGAACACTAAAGTATAATTCAGAAGTCTAATAAATTATTCATGAGACTCATGATTGTTATTGAAGTATACGATAAGATTTGGAGCAAAACAAACTAAATCTAATGTATTATAAGTGAAGCTCTTGACCAACATTTGATTGCGTGCATTCATGAGACTGCACGCAAGCTTTAGAGCCCTTTGCACGAGAGCAGTAGTTATGCAGCACGATGGGGCGTTCAAGCAAAAACCTGTTTTGTTTCACTTCAACAGGATTACCAGTGATGTTAACACATAAAACACAACATAGCTGCACACAAACCAGAGAACAGAACTTACAAAACATCTGAAGAGTTTGTAGTGGAAGAATAGATTAATTTCAATGTCCAGCCTTATTTTTTTTATTTGAACCAGAGTCCTCAATCAAACGAGTGCGATGGAGGAGGCTGAAGGTAGCTACTAGTACCGCCACTCACATATAATGCAGTCTGCAGGGAGCACCAGAAACTCCACCGGCTGCCCTAACTTGCACGTTATACCTTATTCAAGGGCCCGAAAGCAGTCGCGGAACACATACGATCGCCTCCCGCTCGCCCCCCGCTCGCCCCATGCATCGCATTTTGGAAAATAGCAGATGGGGTTACCCAGGCGAAGCCCAATATAGAAACCAAGCGATCGACAGAATGACCCGTTACTCGTCGCAACTTAGCTTAGGACAAAAAAAACTTTGATTAACATAGAAAAATAACTATTATTGCGTGGTGTTTGGCGTCTGAATAGGCCACGGTGTGACTGTAGCTACCTTCAGCCCCATCTCTGTTTGATTGAGGACTCCATATAAAAAAAAAAAAGGCTGGACATAGAAATGCATACATTTTTTGACTACAAACTCTCTAAGGTCTGCTCTCTGGTTTGTGTGCAGCTATGTTGTGTTTTCTGTTGTTAATATTGCTTGTGGTCTTGTTGAAGCAAAACAAACTTTTTAATACATTCGATTTCTGTTTGTTTCTAACCAAATATAATCGCATACTTACTAATTAGACATCTGAATTATACTTTAGTGTTCTTTTGAAGCTTGAAGAGGTGGTCACCATAAACTGCCATTGTATGACATCACTGAGCACAACATTTATTCACACCCCAAGATATATTGACAGAAAGTCATATAGGGTTATAACAACACTTGGGGTGAGTAAACAATGACTGAATTTTGATTTTTGGGTGAACTCATCTTTTAAATGTTAATATTATTTGAATAGTCATTTTAAAAGCTGTACTCTCTCTGGTCCAGTTAAAGTGTGTACCAGTGTTGTGTTTATAATGTAGGTTTGGTCTCCGTTCTCACCTCAAGTAAATGAGCTGTCAGCGGTCTCCACAGAATCTCGATCCGGTCCATATTGACCAGCCCCGTCTCTAAGAGTTTGGCCACCGCAAACAGAGACGGCTCCTAACCGTACGAGAAGAAACGTCAAAAAACTCAAAACGAAACATAAAATCACAGCATATCCTTTCTGATGATCAGTAATTACTTTGAACATTATACAGCATAAATAAACATCTAAAGGTCATCTAATGAAGCGGGAACGCACCTTGCTGTTTCCGTAGGCCATTTCCATGGCCTCCATGGATAAAGAGCACAAAGCATTGATCAGGTGATGCAGAGAAACATCATCCAGGTATCTGCAAGCACAAACACAAAAGTAACAATTAATCTATCTATAGATTAATGTATAAAGTAATTTCTTAAAGGCACTGGAATTAAAAATAATGAATTATTTCCATTGGAACGGTTGGGTGATTCTTACTGTGAGCTCTCAAAGAGTCTGGAGAGGATATTTGATATGACGGGTAGATCGGTCATCACCGCTGTCGTCAAAACCTAACAATGAGGAGAAATATGATAATATGGAAATACGAGGAAATTGAGGTGGACTTTAAGGCTGTGTCTCAAAATCTAGTAAGCAGCCTATGAAGACATCATCGGTTTGAGGTCATTTTAGTGCATTCCAAGACAACAGCATTTTTGGTCGTAACGTTCTAACTCCAACGTGACATCTATAATCCCCCAAAATCCTGCTCACTAGGTTTTAAGACAAAGCCAGAGTGTGCAGTGAGCTGAGAGGGTGGATACTGATTCTTTCGCACCGTGCTGGGACCTTCCACAGCCCGTCCGGGTTTCAGAACTCCACCAACGGCCGGTTTCAGACCAAGAATCCAAACCAGATGCTACAAGAGACACGAATGTGAGACAACTTTTATGGTTTACATCAAAGGTCTTAACAATGCCTAAACGATCAATAAAAAGGTCAAGAAGGTCAGGAGCATGCTGGTACCTGAAGTGTGGCTAAAACCAGCTGCCAAGAGGTTCCCAGGTAAGCACCGTGACAATGAGCCAAATTCAACAGCGTCCGCATACACTGAATGTTCTTCGCTGTGAGCTGAGACAGAAAAATAAAAAGAACGAAATTAAGGCAGAAAGAGAAAGACGCCTTGGAGTTTCAAGGGTTGAACAAAAAATGGAATTGCGATTATGCTGGAAAACATTAAAATTGAGATTTGAACTGTGATATGATTATTTCGGAAGCCCTGAACTGCACCATGACAAAAAAAAAGTTTTTTGTTTTTAGGTGTCTAGTGCCTTCCTGTATGACGCCGTTTTAGTGCCATGGGGGGAAAAATCATTCTAAGATTTTGAGAATAAAGTCATAGCATTATGAGTTTAAAGGTGCAGTACTCAGTATAGTATTCAGAAACGCTTGTTATTAGTGACACCTGTGGCCATTAAGTGAACTGCAGCCTGTTGCTCGTGCACGTGCACACACTCCATAGTGACACGAGCATCGACTAAAATGTAACGTACAAAGAGGCTGAACGTGATTCACCGGCATTACCTGACAGATGAGGTAGCATAATTAAAATGACACAGTTATGATTGTTTTACTACAAACTTTGAGACTGTTTATTATATTTGAGTCTCCAGTGCTGGAACGGGGCTTAAACAAAGTGTGGATATCGGTCTGACTATACAAGACTGTAGTTTGAAGTAATCGCTTTTGTTTGCATGATACATTGACTGCATTTATATGATAGCCTATATCAGCGATAGCTAGCTAGCTAGCTTTATCAATAGCTGTTAGCTAAATTTGGTGGATGATGACAGTAGCGGTTTATAAAATAGACTGTAAATTATAAACATGTTGACACAATTCAGTATTGATTTGTCTTTTCTCCCCAATTTGGAAAGTCCTCTTTGAGGCGTAGTGACTTGCCTCGATCCGGGTGGCGGAGGATGAATCTCTGTTGCCTTCGTGTCTGAGACGTCAATCTGCGCATCTTATAACGTGACTCGTTGAGCGCGTTACCACGGAGACATAGTGCATGTGGAAGCTTCACGCTATTCTCCGCGGCATCCACGCACAACTCGCCACACGGCCAATTGAGAGCAAGAACCACATTATAGTGACCACGAGGCGGTTACCCCATGTGACTCTACCCTCCCTAGCAACCGGGCCAATTTGGTTGCTAAGGAGACCTGGCTGGAGTCACTCAGCACACCCTGGATTCAAACTCACGACTCCAGGTGTGACAGTCAGCGTCAATACTCGCTGAGCCACCCAGACCCCCTCAAATATGTTCTTTCATCGTAATCTTGACCAACCGTTTTTGAGATCTGGTGTTCAACCATTAGCGAATATAAGAGCGTTTCAAAGATGGCCGACAGTGGACTAACTTACTAAAAAGACTTTGGTGCAACTTCAAAGTAAAAGCGTTTCACGTGCGCTATGATTAAATGTCATATTCACTGTGTACTGTATGTACAATTGTTTTGATTCGGTCTTCCGTGAGAAAATGCGATTGCTAATGCACATATGCCATCCATGGCTGCTGGACTACTGTGTGTACCGTTATTTCCTTCATCCTATTATATTAACAATTACTTCATGCATAAATACGTTATTTTTTAGTTAAAGTTGAGTGTGAAATTGAGTAAATAAAGTGCTCAGTAAGAGTTTCTAAAATTTTTTGTTTCAGTTATTTACTATATTAAATTGTGTGATATACCACCATTGTATCAGCCTGCCGGCCACCCTGCTTTCTGGATATCGGTACCAGCCATTAAAAAACCCATATCAGTGGACCACTAGTCATTATCACAATGATAGAAAGCAGAGCCAGCAGCTTCATCAATGCAAGAAATGGATGTGGATGATTTACCAACAAAGAAATCCTTTGTCATCATTTTAGCACAAAGTTATTATTGGGATCCGGACACTGCAGCGGTTCTGAATCGAATGAACTCAAGAGAAAGAACCAGACAGACGTTCCTGCAGTCCCGCTCGGTGTGGCTGATGCTTGGGCTGGGTTTCCCGAAGCTCTATGTTGAACATTAGTAGCACTTAAATTGTACTTACAACAGCACGTTTCCCAAAAGCATCGTCATCTAAGTAGCACGTAAAAACACTCATAAATGAACTAGAGCCATAAACCGCTCTTAAACCCATTAAGTGCAACTACACGTAGTGTTCTCGCATCTTTCACAGTCTATCAGATACAAAGGGACATTGCATAAATTATACTAATACATCTTGATGAATGGAAAGCCGGCGTACACCGTTTCAGAGTCTCCGCAGTCTATGCATGTGACGTGATCGGTCTAGATTTACGACACATGAAACAGTCTAACGTTTTATTGGCCGCCTTTGAAACAGAAATGCTCTTATTGAACAGATTTGCTTAGAAGACACGTGAGTAATGTGACCCTGCAGTTTAAACCTGAAACCAATTGACCAAAATAAATCATTCAAATATGGTTAACAAAGGAGATCAGAGTGAGTGTGTGCTGTGAGTGATTCACTCTCTCTTCCTCCTCCTCTTCTTCAGTCCTAGTCTGTTTACATGGCAGTCACAAATGCATACTTTGCATTACATGGCAGTAAGGCCTGACTTTCGGCTACGTGATCGTGTGCATTCATGTTACATGCATTTTTGAGTCACTTTCATTATTCTCTATGAAGCTGAAATCAATATGAAACCTACATTGTGTCTTCCTAAAGCCATCATTATTTCTGTAATTAAATCATGTAATAGTTGATACATTTCGGCGCCTCGACGAGGTTACAAACAACTTCCACGATTATCAGTATGTCCACATTATTTTCATTATTAGAAGGCGTTGGTCAATAGCCTGTCTGTGCAGGAGTTGTTTGTAACTTGTCAAAGTGCAAAAATGTATAAACTATTACAGAATTTAATTACAGATATAAGACGGGGTTAATGAAGAATAATGAAAGAGATGCACAAAATGCATGTACGTGATGTGCATCATAAGTGGCTCTCGCATTAAAATGACGTACATCAATAGGCTTGAAGAAACACTCTTTATTATATTTTGAAGAACAGAAGAAAGAAAAGCCGCAAATGTACGCCTCTGATGCACTGTTTGTTGTGAGGCGTGCAACAGGAGCGTGTCTCGTGGAACATCGTTCACTTTATATAGCACATGTGTGTACCACCTAAACAAGTCCCCCTTGAAACTTATTATTATTATTATTATTATTATTATCATCATTATTTTTACATTTACAATTATCTTTATTTGTATTAGAAATTGTGCACCGGATACATGCGTGACGGCAAAGGGTGCATATATGTGATTTTTTGACCACTTCGTTATTCTTACAGCTTTTTCGTTTCGTTTGAAGTGTACTTGAATTTAGAAATATATTTGGTTTAACTTTGGCCTGTTTCAATACATACATTGAATATTTAACCTGTTGATGAACGCCCCTTTTGAGCACAAACCATGAAAATGACCTGAAGTTAAATGGTTGTATTTACGGGACCCTTTGGAGTTTGGACACAGTTGTAGTATCTATTGAAAGAGACACTTTGGGCTTTATTCACAAGTTTCAGAATTAATATATGTTGTTATTTTTTAAAGTTAGAGACACTGAAGTTTATAGGAATGGAAATATTTTGTGCTGAACATGTTTTTATAATCTAAAAAAACATAATAAAAGTGTCAAGACACTCCAGAATTACAATGTTCTCAAAGTCACGAGTCTAAAGAAGTTTCGTTTCTAATCTGAAGATGATTTAATAATAAATGAGTTCCTGCAGCTTTAATCTCTGTAAAATCTCTGGAAGTGTTCAGAGTAAAATTAAGCTCCGCCTCTCAAGACGACACTAAATCTGACGGCACTGCTCGACTATTATGAATAACGCCACATTTTTAAAAACAGACTTTGGAGACGGGCTGGTTTTGTTTATGAGACTCTAATATATCAGATCATAAACAGTTTTACAACATGAATGCTGCTCAGATTGCAGTTTGACGAAGAACGATGACGAAGGCGAGATGGAGAACAATGGAGAATATATCAATATTTCTCACTTTTATGGACAAAAAGTGCGATTGGATGTTTTTCATGAACGCTTGTCATGGACGATTGACCCAAGTGTGTTGAACTGGATTCATCTGGCGATCGTGTTTCATAATAAAAGTCCCGTTTTGATATCGCATGTTTTCATTTGTACTCCTGCACAAATAACTCAATTACTGTTTCTGGAGGATTGCTATCGTGAAACAGAGATCGGATATCAATGTTGAACCCTTTGACCTTTGAAAAGATGTATAATGTTAACATTAATTACATTTATAGATGGTAAATTACAGTGAGGAAAATAAGTATTTGAACACCCTGCTATTTTGCAAGTTCTCCCACTTGGAAATCATGGAGGGGTCTGAAATTGTCATTGTAGGTGCATGTCCACTGTGAGAGACATAATCTAAAAAAAAAAATCCAGAAATCACAATATATGATTTTTTTAACTATTTATTTGTATGATACAGCTGCAAATAAGTATTTGAACACCTGTCTATCAGCTAGAATTCTGACCCTCAAAGACCTGTTAGTCTGCCTTTAAAATGTCCACCTCCACTCCATTTATTATCCTAAATTAGATGCACCTGTTTGAGGTCGATAGCTGCATAAAGACACCTGTCCACCCCATACAATCAGTAAGAATCCAACTACTAACATGGCCAAGACCAAAGAGCTGTCCAAAGACACTAGAGACAAAATTGTACACCTCCACAAGGCTGGAAAGGGCTACGGGAAATTGCCAAGCAGCTTGGTGAAAAAAGGTCCACTGTTGGAGCAATCATTAGAAAATGGAAGAAGCTAAACATGACTGTCAATCTCCCTCGGACTGGGGCTCCATGCAAGATCTCACCTCGTGGGGTCTCAATGATCCTAAGAAAGGTGAGAAATCAGCCCAGAACTACACGGGAGGAGCTGGTCAATGACCTGAAAAGAGCTGGGACCACCGTTTCCAAGGTTACTGTTGGTAATACACTAAGACGTCATGGTTTGAAATCATGCATGGCATGGAAGGTTCCCCTGCTTAAACCAGCACATGTCAAGGCCCGTCTTAAGTTTGCCAATGACCATTTGGATGATCCAGAGGAGTCATGGGAGAAAGTCATGTGGTCAGATGAGACCAAAATAGAACTTTTTGGTCATAATTCCACTAACCGTGTTTGGAGGAAGAAGAATGATGAGTACCATCCGAAGAACACCATCCCTACTGTGAAGCATGGGGGTGGTAGCATCATGCTTTAGGGGTGTTTTTCTGCACATGGGACAGGGCGACTGCACTGTATTAAGGAGAGGATGACCGGGGCCATGTATTGCGAGATTTTGGGGAACAACCTCCTTCCCTCAGTTAGAGCATTGAAGATGGGTCGAGGCTGGGTCTTCCAACATGACAATGACCCGAAGCACACAGTCAGGATAACCAAGGAGTGGCTCTGTAAGAAGCATATCAAGGTTCTGACATGGCCTAGCCAGTCTCCAGACCTAAACCCAATAGAGAATCTTTGGAGGGAGCTCAAACTCCGTGTTTCTCAGCGACAGCCCAGAAACCTGACTGATCTAGAGAAGATCTGTGTGGAGGAGTGGGCCAAAATCCCTCCTGCAGTGTGTGCAAACCTGGTGAAAAACTACAGGAAACGTTTGACCTCTGTAATTGCAAACAAAGGCTACTGTACCAAATATTAACATTGATTTTCTCAGGTGTTCAAATACTTATTTGCAGCTGTATCATACAAATAAATAGTTAAAAAATCATACATTGTGATTTCTGGATTTTTTTTTTTAGATTATGTCTCTCACAGTGGACATGCACCTACGATGACAATTTCAGACCCCTCCATGATTTCTAAGTGGGAGAACTTGCAAAATAGCAGGGTGTTCAAATACTTATTTTCCTCACTGTATATATTAAATGTATTGTGTATCAAAGGGTTAAAGCAACATCAATAAAGGAAAAATTCACAGATCCCTCTGCGGAGGGTTGACGATGTAATCGGATATCACGATATATTTTGCGCATACTTCGCAAAAATCGTACGCGTTCAGTGCTCGAGCTCTCTGCTAATGATGAAATTTGCATCACTAGCACCTAGCGTTGGCAGCGAGTAACACGTACACATCCACTGTTGTAGCTTTCACATTCATCTCTTGTTGTTTAGTGGCGATTACATCATCTTCCATCGCATCTTCGTGACAGCAACAGCTCAAATGTGAGTGTTGGCACCTTGTGGACCCACTAAGTAGTGCAAATAATTCCAGCCAGCGTATAATCCACATACAGCGCGTTCAGCGCTCAAGCACTCTGTTAATGACGAAATTTGCATCGATAGCGCCATTGGTTCGCAGAGTTTGCGCAGAACATGCACACTATTTAATTATTTCATTAAATCGCAGCCTTTGCGGTGTGATAATCACACTGCATCATAACATGATTTCGATTTTATTTTGATTAATCGTTCAGCCCTACAAGGGATACAGCAGAAATTAGCAGGAGCCAGAAATGTATATGCACAGTGGATTAGGGTTAAATCTATTGTCTATAAACATTACGTGTGTCTGTGTGCGATTTACCACCACTGTCCCCTGTGGCTGTGCAGTAAGCGGTTGACCCACTGCTACCACTTGCTGGTGAGATTCACTGGACGGACTGACCATCTGCACACTTTGACCTTGGATGGAGTACACTACACACATTAAATCAACATGAGATTCATAAATACAACAGGCACTTAAGGCTTTCGGCTAGCTGAGCCACCATCATTTGTACAAAAGAAAACTTTAATCTCTAAAATCTGAATGAAACTAAATCTCTCTTGCGTACCTTTATTGGAGAGGTTGGCGGAATTGCTGCTCAGGATGGTCAGGGCGTAGTGGGGAGGGAGAGACGCTTTACAGATTGCGTTAATAAAAGCGTCACGTGGCGTCACCAAACCCAGTCGCCCGCACAGTGATGCCATAGACAGCTCCGCCTTCAGGATGTTTTCTGTGGCCGTCTCGTCCGTACTGACACAAACAAACACCAAACATCACCAATAAAGTCAGCGGATATACAAGCTGCATTAGCATAATAGAACAGTTTCTGTAGCATTCCTATGACTTACTATTAGAGTAAAGCTGGCTACCACCCCTGGAGTTCGCTAGACTCCAACCAGGTCTCCTTAGCAACCAAATTGGCTCGGTTGCTAGGGAGGGTAGAGTCACATGGGGTAACCTCCTTGTGGTCGCTATAATAAGGTTCTCGCTCTCGGTGGGGCATGTGGTGAGTTTTGCGTGGATGCCGCGGAGAATAGCGTGAAGCCTTCACATGCGCTACGTCTCCACGGTAACGTGCTCAACAAGCCATGTGATAAGATGCGCGGATTGACGGTCTCAGACGCGGAGGCAAATGAGATTCGTCCTCCACCACCCGGATTGAGGCGAGTCACTACGCCACCACGAGGAGTTAGAGCGCATTGGGAATTGGGTGTTCCAAATTTGGGAGGACCCCCCCCCCCCAAAAAAAAGAGTTAGGATATCAAAATTTGTTTATGTGTAATATCTTAGAATTTTTTGTTTAGTGAAAACGAAGGTTAATAGCAATGCATTGTTTTGTAGTGCATATTAATTCTCTATCTAAAATGGCCTTTATATTAGGTGTAGACCAATATCGGTGCCGATAGTTGCTTTTTAAATCGGATATCGGCATATTTGCAGACAATTTTTCTTTATTCCTCTGTAGCTGGGACCGGAAGATTTTTCAGAACGACTTGGTGGTACAGAAGGGATCATGTAGGGATTTGCTGTGTCTAAATCTTTCATCATTGACAATATTAATCCATATTTTAATCCTCACTTCAATGCAAATTTGGTTATTTTATTAGATAATCAAGTGTTTTACACTGAAGTAAAGGCATGCAAAGAAAAATATGTTTAATGGAAATGTGCCCCATCCGCACATACATCGTGTCTCCAACATTGTATCTTGTGAATAATAATAAAGTGTATTACTTTATATTCCTTTATTTGTACATAAATGTACAAAACCAAATACTTAAATATACAGCACTGTAACAGAGTCTTTGTCATTGTTAAGTAAGTGTGCCCGGTGTGTTTCGGGCCCTTTTATAAATAAAAGTCCCACGTTATGCACCAAATCTTAATTTAGCTGGTTATTATTGGGATTTTGGTTGATTAATAAACTGCACCTGGGATTTTATTTATTTTCGACTCTTGTAGCCATCAACAGGTTTGGGAGGATTATTTAAAAAATGTATTTCACTAAAGATTACAGAATACATGATGATTTTTAACTAGTTTTGATTCAACGAATTGATGACAAGTAAAACAAACTAAATAAACAAGTAACTAAATACAGTTTATTAAAAAAAAATGCATTCTCTGAATAAAGCCTAAAAATCTTATGCAGTGTTGCTTATAAAACAAGTTAAAGAAAATGTATATTGTTTTTATTTTTATTTATTTTTTGCAGGAAAACAAAGCAAATGCAACCATGCAAAATTTTTTTTTTTTTAAATAATCAAGAATAAGACAATTAAGTACATCTGTGATATATAATCACGATATCAATCAATATAATTGTGCCTTATAACAGGCGCATGTACAAGTGCTTGAAATAGCATTTTAGCTTAGCATAAAGCTAATGTTCACATGAAAATTATTCTATTTCTGCTGCTCCAAACTTAATTCAAACACTCCTCAAATCACATTATTTATACGGATGCTTTCCAACTAAGAAAACAAAAAAATGTAATTAAAGAAATGACAATAAAAATCAAAGTTATCGCTTTAGTAATCAAAATACTTTACGAATGTAACTTTATTCTGATTACCAATGATTTTAACTGTAACTGTAGTGCGACACAGTTAATAATGTTTAATGCGTAAAACCATTTACATGTATTCCGAAAGACTACGATTTATTTTTTATCTATTAGCCGATTAATCCGTTATCTGCATTTCCACCACCTTCATTATCGGTATCGGTTAGGGACGATATGGTTCTCACAATTAGGTTCGATATACAATATGAGGTTCACGATTCCATATTAACTTGATTTGATATAATAACACGTAAATGACTAAATATTACAGAATTCTTATTATTTTCCGAAATCATTTTGAGCAAAATACACCTTATAATTTCTCATCAAAATAAAGTTCTTTAATACACAATATAAATGATCAAAGTTTAAATAAGAGTTTCTCTATAATAGATAAAGGCTTTCAGAAATAATGTGTTACATTCAGGCTGATCAGGTGCAGAACTAATATAAATAAACGAAACCTGTCCATGTGAAAGTGTATATTTATGTTTTAATAATTTTGTTTGCCATAATTTTATAATAAAAATGTAACATTATATTAAATCATATTATATCACAAAATTGTGTATATAATAATGATATGCGCTATCAAAGTTTGAAATAATATGCCCAATTGACAAGTAATAACATTGAGTTTACATTCATATGTATAAGAAACGCTAAAAAGGTTACTGTCACTTTAAGAGTTCAACGAGCGGCTCACAGTGTTCCCGGTTCAGCGAACATTGTGAGATTAAAACTAATATTTCTTTTAACTTTTTAACTCACTATAAAGAACAGAAAGATTAAGACACATTATTCAATGAAAGTGGATTCGCCTCATCTTTGATGGACACACATTACACGGAGGGAACGATCCGCTTTAAGCTCAAGCACTTTTCATCAAAACAAGGCGATTTTCCAGTACTTAAATGTCTTCAAGATAAATTCAAGCACTTTATGGACCTTGTGTGAACCCTGTAAACAGTACAGAGAGATAGAGAGAGATTATAATGTTTGACGGGTCATTTTATTTATAAAAACATGGACAGAAATCTATGTAGCGAATTTCGAAATATCGAGTTATGCCACGATTTGGTTCAAACTTTTTGATTTGTGATATTTCTAAATTCTATATATCGTCCCACCCCTAGTATCGGTAAAATCCACTATCGATCGACCCTAGTTTATATGTAAAAACCAAAGTGTGCATTTGTGTGTGTGTGTTTGTGTGTGTGTGTATATGTGTGTGTATGTGTATGTGTGTATGTGCATGTGTGTGTGTGTGTGTGTATGTATGTGTGTGTGTGTGTGTGTGTGTGTGTGTGCGCATGTGTGTGTGTATTACCTGGCATCCAGTAGAAGTGAGAGTGCAGCTAAGAGTCCACACCAGCAGGCATTAACCATCTCTTCCCAAACCTCACGAGCCCCTACAACACACAAACAGTTTGATTACATTGATTTGTCGTGGACGTCTCAGCTGTTCTTTCCTTAATAATTTACAATATGTGTGTATATTTAAACTATGTTGCTCAAATAATTGACAACTATCTGATCTTTCAGCTACCAATTAAAAGTATAGTACTGCATTTAGCACATTTTACCAAGTTTAAGTGCTACATCTCAAACACTTAAAGTCTTGCAGTTTCCCATGTCACAGCTAGAGGTCAGCACAGACCATCTCCATATCACAGACCCCTGGAGACATTTTCCACAAAGTCACCAAACAACTGTTTTCTCACTAGGTTCCTGTTGGATGTTTTCACTCTGTGGAGTGTTTACAGGCTCCGCCTCCTCTCTCATGGCTGCTTCCTGTTCCTCTTTGGTGAGCTCTCTCTCGATCATCGTCGTGATGCCTCTCACCAGATCCAACAGAGCGCTGAATGCCACAGACATGGCGTAACCTTCAGGGATGGAGGGCGGCTCCACCTTGTCCAACATCTCCAGACTGAGACGAAAACATTACATATAACAATAAATGCGTTAGTCAAGTAATTGTTATGTTAAGTGTGAAATGATGTGGCTAAATCATGTGTGATCACTTACTATGTGGCTTTAGCACTGCCCTGGACACTGACGTTCATGAGGGGGATCCAGGTGCCCCGGTACTCAAACGCGGCCTGTGTGGTCAAAACTCCCCCGGGACCTGCGACACCCGGACCGCCCTGCCCAGACGCCTGTGAACCTGATACTGACCCGCCTGATAGAGGCAGAGAATTTGACTTCTAAATGAAGCTGCCACAGAAGTTTTTAAATCTAAAAAAGTATTTTATGCTAACGAACGTAGCTAGATACAAGCATTTACATACAAACGAGTTACGCAACAAACAGGTCGGTAGTATCAAGACGAAATCCCTTGTGTACTGTTTTTACTAATGTGTACCGCATCATCAGCAAAGTTCAATCTTTTACTGCATAGTATAAGAATGCCAACTGGGACGCAGCCAAGAGGTGTTTCCTATTAAAAAGATTATATTGAAATGTAAGATGAATTCAGACACCAATGCCTTTGTGATTGTGTGTGTCTCTGACCTGCAGGTGTGCCGGTGGATGAAGTGTTTCCTGTGTTGGGGAGGATGAACAGGGACTGGATGAAGGAGCCCAAAGCGTTGACGATGTCTCTGAAGACTTTAGTGGAGTGCTGCTTCATATCATACGACTGACAGAAAGACCTGTACACACACACACACACACACACACACTTAGAACTAACACTCTGACTCTGCACTCTGACCCCAGCTTAGCTGGGATATGTGAAAAATAAAATAATTTCACCATGTATATGCAGAAATCTATGTATAATGTGTGACAATTGATCAATTTATTTTATCATTTTTTTTTTAACTAGAATAGAAAAACTCTAAAATCTGACTGACTGAATGACTAATAACCTTTCTATTTGTGTGAAATTTAAATAACTAACTATGTGTACATTTGACTTGCTAACTAACCATCTATTTGACTAATTAACTGTGTCAAATGTATCTAACTATTTGTGTAAAATATATACACCGATCAGCCACAACATTCAAACCACCTGCCTAATATTGTGTAGGTCCCCCTTGTGCCTCCAAAACAGCACCAACCCGCATCTCAGAACAGCATTCAGACACGCTATTCTTCTCAACACAATTGTACAGAGTGGTTATCCGAGTAACCACAGACGTTATCAGTCCAAACCAGTCTGGCCAACAATCATGCCACGGTCCAAATCACTGAGATTAAATTTTTTCCCCATTCTGATGGTTGATGTGAACATTAACTGAAGCTCCTGACCCGTATCTGCATGATTTTATGCACTGCTGCCACACGATTGGCTGATTAGATAATCGCATGGATGATTGCTGGTGCCAGACGGGCTGGTTTGAGTATTTCTGGGATTTTCACACACAACAGTCTCTAGAATTTACTCAGAATGGCACCAGTGAGCGTCAGTTCTGTGGACGGAAGCATCTTGTTGATGAGAGAGGTCAACAGAGACTGGTTTGAACTGATAAAGTCTGCGGTAACTCAGATAACCACTCTGTACAATTGTGCTGAGAAGAATAGTATTCTGCGGAGATGCGGGTTGGTGCTGTTTTGGCGGCACAAGGGGGACCTACTCACTATAAGGCAGGTGTTTTTAATGTTATGGCTGATCGGTGTATGTATGTGTGTGTGTGTGTTTTCTCACCGCAGTAAATGTGGTTGCACACACAATCTGTGCACAGACTCCACAGCTACAGCTCTCAACCACTGGGGCTTCTCTCCATCCAGAAACTTCACCAGTAGAGAGAGGAAGATCTCACACTCTGTCACCTGCAGGATCATAACAGAGCTCTTTTACATCTTCGTAAACTTACAGCATCAAAAACATCCTCTTAAATTGTCACTGAAAGAGTGGAAAACTCAAGTACAGCTTTTCTGTTGCAAAAATACCCTTGACTAACATTCAAAGTGGACATCAGGGCCAAAACTAAAAGGATTGAACTGGATCTGGAGCTCACCAGCAGGCTGTAAAAATGTTTAATCAGAACTGAGACAACCCGCAGCAGTCTCATACAGATGGGGAAATACGGTTTCTCGACGGGAGCTGGAGACGAGCTGGTGCTGCTGCCCTGACGGAACTTGATGTTTGGAGAGAAGAGCTTGATGACCAGCGGACACACACGCTCCTTCAACAGGAAACTGAACTCCTGGTGCTGCAGAGAAACACCAGAAAACGTCAACAAAATGGTTACGGAGCGATCTGAAGGTCAACAGCTGGATGAGTCGTTCCCTCTTGATTCTTTATCATGCTTATGTTGAGGCAGTGTTGTGTTCACCTGCAGGAAAACGTCCTGAAAGTCGTTCAAAACAGACTCCAGCAGCTCCAGGCCAAACGTGCGCGTCATCTCTGTCATTCCCACTAACCAGTAGGGGGCGTCAGCGTTCACTAACTGACACAAATCCTACAAAAAGGGCAACATTTACAAAACAGGAAACACTTCAGATTTACCACAGTTAAGGGTGTTTTTGACACATCTCATTTAATAACAATACAAGCGATTTTTCCTAATCTGGCTGTACGGCACGTGACTAAATGGCTGTAAGAAAAATATGTGTGTCCCCCTGGTGGTCGCACCTGGAACAGCATGTAGGCGTCTTTAGCGCTAGGCCTCAGGGTGCTAACAGAGCGGCAGTTACTGTTGCCCTGGATCACAGGAGGCTCCTCCGTCAAACCTGAAGTGAACGGACAGTAATGAAGTGTAACATAATACAAACGTTTTCACAGGTGATATAATCAGACTAGGTTCTCTCACCTTTAAATTTCTCATCCTCTGCAACCAGTCGCTCGAACACCACGGTAACGACCTGTCTTGACGGTCGCAGCAGCAGTGTTGTTAGTGATGTTGTCTTTCGTGAAGTGGAGCCGGAAACACAAAACGATGGCCTAAGATGAAAACAAATGCAGGAAGGTGAGGACAAAGGCACACGGTTAATTCTGCTACTGTACCTTTAAGAAACTTCAAAGACGTTTCAAAAGAGCAAGAAAAGCCCTGATTCCAGTCATAATAAGTGCCAGACGTTTGAGTGTTTGTGCGGTACCTTTGACAAAACTTCATCATGTACGACAGTGTTGGTTGTGAGGAGAACCAGAACCGTCTGTAGTAGTTTGAGTTCCTCCAGTCCGTTCTCCATCAGCTGCCACAACATGTTAATAATGTTCCCTGCTGCTGCCTGCACACACACACACACACACACACACACACACACACACACACGCTTTGATTAATGAGTCTAACTGCTAACTCTGAGTCTACTCTAATGAGCAGACATTTATGGCACCACATGTTCAACAACAAATATGTTTGTTTTCTCACCTCAGACACGACCTCATGTGACATGAGTCTCTGAATGGCGGCGAGACACAGCTGAGTGATTTTGGGTTCTTTGGTTCCACAGCCCATGAGAAATGGCTGGACCACCTCAGAACTGTTCTCTTTCAGCGCTGAACACACAAGAAACAACAAATGAATGCAGGGGATTTCTCTTGCTATCTCGTGTTTTGAGAGACACAGAGACTCTTGCTACATTTACGCCACTCATCCACACCGGAAAGGCTTCGGAATAAAGTCGTATCACGACTTCTGAGGGTCAATATTTGCGTGTACCCTCGGCATACCCATTTGTTTAATCTACTGATGTTGTTTTGTGAAACTGGAGATTCTTGGTTGTAATTGTTGCATTATCCCCACCCCTGACAACCGTTGTCAATGGCATCATCGACTGAGGGAGTTTATGACAGTGAGTGGAGAGAGAGTCGCCCTTAAGCTGAAGCAGTATCAGGTCAAATTAATTAACGAAATATGCCAAATGTCCTTTAAAATGAGGAATCGTCCCGTAATGAAGGGAAAAAATTGCGTTCCGTATGAAATCCATATATCCCGTATTTTAGCATCACACCCCCAAACTGCTGATAAATGTTTTACAAGTCGAGAGAAATTGACCTGAAAAACACACCTTTCACGTGAGTTGTGTGAGATATCGGCTGTTGCGTTACGCGGACGATCAGTGACAATCAGCGTGTTTTCAGTTTAGAAGCAACATAATTCTGTCAAAATCATATAACATTTCAGTGCACATTAATTGTTTCCCACCATTGGGATTTTAAAACACCAGTAAACGCACCTATTCATGACATGCCCTTACATTTTATTGCATACGTCCGAGCTTGTTCTGGAAGAGAGAGAAGGTGAGAAAAACTGCATTACTGCATTCATTCAAAATAAAAGCACAGTAGTACAGGTGGGTATCTCTGCGAGTATTGACGCTGACTACCACCCATGGAGCTCGCTAGTTCGAATCCCAGGGCATGCTGAATGACTCCAGCCGGGTCTCCTAAGCAACCAAATTGGCCCAGTTGCTATGGAGGGTAGAGTTACATGGGGTAACCTCCTCGCGGTTGCTATAATGTGGTTCTCGCTGTCGGTGGGGCGTGTGGTGAGTTGTGCGTGGAAGCCACGGAGAATAGCGTGAAGCCTCCACACGCGCTACGTCTCCACGGTAACGGCCTCAACAAGTCATGTGATACGTTGCGCGGATTGGCGGTCTCAGACGTGGAGGCAACTGAGATTCGTCCTCCGCCACCCGGATTGAGGCGAGTCACTACGCCACCACGAGGACTTAGAGCGCATTGGGAATTGGGCGTTACAAATTGGGGAGAAAATAAAAATAAAATTCCCTTACGATATAACACCATTTACTGCCAAAACAACAACACCAATCCAATGAAAAACACACTATTTTCATGTTAAGCCTTTTCTCTCCCGTTCTCTCTTCTTCCGGGTCGTTGTATTAAAGCATTGTTCATTTTAAGGTTAGTAGGGGACGTTCACACTGAATCCGTTTTTGCTTCCGTCCGATCTGTTTTTCTGTAAAGCAGGCTCTCGCACAGGAACGCCTGTAAATATGGTTTATTCCTACAATTCTGCGTCATTTAAGTCCCTGTTACAAGTGTGTGTGCTAGTTATATTGTTTCATTTCACCCGATTACAGTTGTCACTTCCTCATGTCCCCAAAACTGCACGTCAAACATCTATGACAAAAAGAAATGCTAAATCATTGGATCATTTCCCCACATACAGTTAAGAGTTTAGTGTTGCATTCTCTCACTAACATGTATTCATATGAGGTAAATGTGTCATTTTAACACTGATAGTGGAGGTTTCAAAGCTGGAATGACCCATGACACCCCAACCCCCCCTCCCTTTAGTACACTAAAAAATAAACGCCAATTATTTAATTTCGAAAACAACATTGTCTTAATATCACTATTTGTCCTCAGAGAGTATAAACAGGTCGGTGTACATGGACATTATTCCGCTAGGATACTGAAAACAATGTAGGGTGTAGGTGGGCTTAGTCTCCCCAAAATTTAAGTCGTCGTTCACTGATAATCTTCCCCTCAGAGAAGCTCTGAAATTCACGTCAGATTGCGTTGACATGCCGTGCCAGGGTTGATATCATTGACGGCGTTCACATGTGTCATTTCCAAATGCAGCGTGCCAGTTTGGAGTTCGATTTGGGGAAGATTTTCAGTAAACAACAACTTAAGTCTAAGGTATCATTTGTTTTTTCACGTGGCATTTCTTCTCACGCACCGACGAGGACTCAGTCTTTCAGAAGTATCCTCATTGACCACGAGACGCGTTTGACGCATGCACACTTCGACTGCTTTGTGACTGTATGCCCACCGTCAGCACCAGGCGCTTGTGCCAATGATCCACGCAGACAAAAGAGTTGCACGGTCAACATGAACAGTTACAAGATTACATGATGAGCTTACCTGCAAGGATGTCCGTGTTCCTAGCAGCGATAGTTTTGATCTTCAAGATGCCAGATTCTGCGGCCTGAGGACAAATAACAAGCGTATGTGAGATTCTTTAAAGAAAAACTGACATGCTGTAAAATCACCTCATCAATCTGTTACTATATTCATCACAAATGTATGATAATTGTGGGGGGAAATTGTCATTAAAATAATGTCACAATGGGCATACTCTAACATAAGCTTAATTTCTAATATCTTGCTTTTGATTTTGGGATGAAATATGGCCCCGGCAGCCTAAAATCACTGTTTGATTTGTTCTGCATCTTCAGAAAAGACCTTTAACCCACAAACATCCCAAAGAAAGACACTTTTAGACTGGACGTAAAACAACTTTTTGTGGACGGAGAGTCTTAGAAATGTATGGTATAGAAATGGGAAGTGTTTCAGAGAAAGTGTGCCAGTGCTGAGCCGTGCTGCCCACTACAACTCACAAACACACAGACATTCACAATGACTCCTTTATGCCAAACCAGCGGTGAAGCACACACACACACACACAAAACACACAATATGCCACTGGTAATATTAAACTGGCCATAGCGACCGAACAAAGAACCAAAATGTATTATTGTACCAAAGTAACAATGTTGCAAAAAACAAAACAATCAAATTTAACATTACCATGAGGTAAACACCAACAAAACGCTCAATTATAAAAGGGATAGTTCACACAAAAATGTAAATTCTGTCATCATTTCGGCCTATTCACCCTCATGTTGTTCCAAACCCGAATGTATGTTTTTCTTCCATAGAACACACGGCGACATGTTAAGCAGGTTGTACGGTAGGGCTGAAACGGCAATCTGTACAAAAATGTCCATTGTCGAATAGTCGTTTGATCTCATTTAACGTAACATGAGATCACATTCAACTCTAATAATGACGCCCGAGAGGAGCATCCAGCTCGCTCCAGACTGAGGACAGGAAGAATTACACGGCTCACAGTCTTCAGGTGATGTAGATCCCAAAGTATGAGGGAATTATAATGCAAAAATACTAAATAAGTAAATACAGAAGCACTCTCGTTATGGAATAAAGCAGAGCCGGATCTGGCATTCCACTTAAGCAAAACCTGCATGTCAGAGCGTCTAAAAAGCAAACAAACTCTAACTATCATGCCTGGAGTCATGAGTTTGAATCCAGGATGTGCTGAGTGACTCCAGTCAGGTCTCTTAAGCAACCAAATTGGTTCGGTTGCTAGGGAGGGTAGAGTCACATGGGGTAACCTCCTCGTGGTGGTGATTAGTGGTTCTCTCAATGGGGCGTGTGGTGAGTTGTGTGTGGATCGTGAAGAGTAGCATGAGCCTCCACATGCTGTGAGTCTCCGTGGTGTCATGCACAACGAGTCACGTGATAAAATGCGCGGATTGGCGGTCTGGGACTTGTCCTCCACCACCCGGATTAACCGCACCACCACGAGAACCTACCAAGAAGTGGGAATTGGGCATGCCAAATTGGGAGCGAAAGGGATAGAATTACATTTAAAAAAGCAAACAACCTGCCATTATATCTTTAATGCATCCTTTATTAAAGTTCAAATGATAAGGAAGTGGGTCATAAACAAACTCAGAAAATGGCATTTCTCGGTGCAGTCAACACTTGCGTGAAGTGTACCGATCTAAGTGGGAGAGATTGAAACTGCACCCGGTTGATGCACACTCTATCTGACACTCTATGTCCCTCATGCACGCTGGCTAGTGAATGTACATCACTAGCCAGTTGCCAAATATATACATTTTAGTCGCATTGCGCACATTTTGGTTACAGATGCGAGTGACTCCCATTCATTGAATAGAGGGCTGTGCATTGAGTGAAAGATCGTTCTTGGGACTTAAGAATTTATATTATTCAAATGAAGACGTTTCGGTTTTTACCCACCCCTAGTGCTCAGATAATGGCATCGTAAGGACTTTGATGATTCCGGTTCAGATTTTGATTTCTCATAATGATTCTAGTTTCTGAATAATTCCATAACGATTCTTTTAGTCAAATCATTAGAGTCATTAGTTGGGGTATCGGACTACACTGGTTGCGCAGTATATTTCGTGCTTTAGAATTAATACGTCCATTTCTTTCCCAAATTTTTCTAGCTTCTACCAAGTGACAGATGATTTTGTGCAAAAATAATGTTTGATTAAACACTCAAAAAACAATATATTTGAAGAGTATGTTGTCTTTGCAATTTTATTATTTGATTCACCATAGATTTCCCCACTGCCTGTGACCCTATCAGAACAGACATGGGGCCCATTTTTCGGGTCACAGCCAACCAATTTAAAAGCTACTGCTCTACACCATCTGTTCAGTGGTCTCTGAAACGTTTCCCCTCTCATGATTTCTCCCTGCCACATCTGATCATTTCTCTTCTAACTCCAAACACACTCCAGAGATCCTTCAGGCTGTTAAAGACACGGAGACACTAAAATAAAACACATTGCGGTCTGTCCTCTCTGGATGGGATGGGCTTGACAGACCTGTGTCTGGTGTCCTCATCTGATGAGGTGTAGGAGGGTTTCTACAACTTTGCTGACCAGCCGGCTGGTCCAAAAGGACACGCTATGTCACAAAAAAAGTTTACACTTTAAGTCTCCGAATACGAAAGTCAGGCATATGTGGTATCGTTTGAAAGCTTTGACTCTGAACTTTTCATAGCTAACATCACTTCAGCATTTATGTTACAAAAAATAACAAAATAAGGACTCAAAATATTGCCATCGCAAATCAGCGCCACCTTGAGGTCATGTGGTAGAAATATTAATACTGAATATAACAATTTTTCAAATGGCACTTAAATAGACAAGTCATATATCAAATGAAAGCTCGCATTCTCAGGAATGCGACTGTACAGTTTGTTCTGTTGCCCTAATAACACAGTTTACAATGACTTTCATAAGAATCACAAAGTGAAATATGATTACGGTAAATCATCAAATACAAATGTCGCTTTATGCTCCGATCACTGCTGCTGTAAGCCCCAAATAGCTTAAACGTTATATCTGCTATATCGGTAAAACGTAGGCTGTTTTCTAAAGAAATGAGCCATTGTTTACTTGTCTGTGAGCTTCCTTGGCTGAATAATCCAATGTTGTATATTCGATGTCCATAACAAAATATGCAGTCCAGCTGGAAAAGCATGCTAAACAAATGATCAGCAATATACGTTATTGACTATTGATGATAAAACTTTATATATCATAACAAAGGGGAGGATCTCAGCTTTCTACTGACTAGGGCTGGGACGGTTACCGCAATACCGCGGTCACGTGACTCCAACCGCGGGTCTGAGCTTGTCACCGTCGTCACCGCAAAAAAACAAAAACAAAAAAAACATTGGCCTGCACATGTGTGCACGTTGTGTCTAATGACATGGATTCGTTGTGTCTAATGACATGGATTCATTGATTCTAATGATATGGATTATGTCTAATGATATTAGCCTACATGGATTCAAGGTTTTCTAAACAAAACTTATCAAAATATGGAGCAAATCCGACCTTTCGCGAGTTGGGGAGCGTAATGTTCCATGACACATAATAACATTCCATTTGTATTAGAGATGCGCAGATGGGCTATTATTATTTAATCCACAACCGCATCACAAAACTCATCTGTCCGCACCAACGCTTTTTGATAAATTTTCAAAACTGCATCCTGGCTGACTGTTTTAAGGTCTGAGCGATGCAAGGCGCTGCTGTCGTGAGGCTAGAAAGCTCTTGGCTGTTCTAGAAAGGAGACTGATCCAATGCAGCAAAGATATTTTAAAGGCTAAAGTCCCTAGTAGGCTATAGCCTATTGGCTATGTTGTATCCCCAGAATATCAGCAGTGAAGTCCGTTTCCGATTGGCTACAGGGATAAAAATAAATAAATAAATAGTAACGCACATCGGCAAACCTGACTACTAGGCTACTGTAGCCTAAAATTTTATCATTTTGTTTTGAATTTTGTTTAAAATGCATTTTAAGATTTCTATTTATTTCTCATGTCTGTGAGGCAGTAGGCCTAGCCGCGAGTTTCGGTTCATTTATGAGAGAGCTCACGCAGCAAGAGATCGCATCGGCGCTTCCACGTCCTGCTGCTGATTATATGTCTGCTATATTTGCTTCTTATTTATTAATTCCAGGCAATTAGTTAATGAAACAGTGATTAAAATTAAGATAAAATTTATACAAAACGAAATTTTAAGTTAAAGAAAGGCTTTCTACTTCTCTGATCCAATGTCATGTATTTAATGCGGTTTACCGCTATATCGCGGGAATATCTTGCTTTTCAACCGCGGTTAGAAAAAATCCATACCGCCCCAGCCCTACTACTGACACCTCAATTGAGCTTGTAGTCCACTTAGAGGTCAAGATATTCAAAGAAACAACAAGAGTGGTGCTTGAACTGATATATTACTGAACCTGCAGAGTTGCGTTCACAATGCATGCCAACCACGTGGAAATAAAGCGAACTAAACTCACAGCACCTCCTGAGATGTTCCGAGATAATTTGCAGCATTCTTGACAACATTATTATTGCAAAGGGTATTGAGATAAAAGAGTGAAAGCTCTTTACATGAGCTTGATCCACACGACAGGCTCGTGTTACACGCCTCTGAACAAACAGCGAATCAGACACAAGCATTGACGGCTTTTCTTTTGTCTGTTCTTAAAAATATAATAAAGTGTGTTTCTTCAAGAGCGTGTCTATGTGACTAACAGCATTTCTTGTCATGTGTCACTCAGAGACATCTTTAGGTCGCCCGCCTGTTGCAGAATTTTTCACGAGCAAAATTACCCGCTCGTGAAATACATTTGGATGAGGAGCTTGTGAACTGGATTCAGACTTGTTACATTTGGCGGGTGCTAGTTTCACAATCTGGCCACTGTTTAATATCCAGTATTTGGAGGCTTCCCAGATCAATGGTTTTGCCATTTCCCGAAATTGTCAATCATCATCTGTTCGCATCATCTCGTCGATATCCAATTACATCATCCTATCGCCCAGCCCTATTGGTCCATAGTATGTGTAAATGGTGACCTTGAAAACTTGCAGGCGCAGAACAAAAATGCTCCAGGGTTCGAGAGGTTAAAAACAGCAAGTAAAATGCTGCTTTATATGAAATGACAACATCAAACTGGTCTCACATGACTATACCTAAATCAAAAATAAATTGTCAAAAAATATTTTCCATATTTATCCTGTTTTCTAGTAAAAATAACATAATTACAACAAGATCAATTTACTTAACACAGCTGCATAAAATATTAAGGCTTGTGTGGAGCGGAGGGGGGCTGGGCCGGGTCGGAATATTACGCGCCCGGTCCCCAATCGGCCTGATGAGGCGCGCGAGGGATAAAGGCGGCCGGTGACGATGGTTCGAGAGAGAGAGAGAATTACGGGCTTGTCCGTCATGTGTGTGTGTTTATGTTTGTGCTTTTGGTTTAAGTTTCCATTAAATTATTATTTATATTGACAAGCCGGTTCTCGCCTCCTCCTTGCCCATCTTAACCCCCTTACATTGGTGCCGAAACCCGGGAAGGAGGAGGGATGCCCGTTGCAGAGTCCTCGACACTGCCGTCCACTCAGGGGAGCGCTGCTGCCATCTGAGGGGACGGAGCAGCCCGACCGCCCGGATGCGGGGAACGGCCGCTGTCCGCGGGGCAAGTGGGGACTGGATACCCCGACCGCCTGGAGCGAGGGAGCCGCTGCCGGGGGCGGAGGAGTGCCCTGCCGTCCCCAGAGACGCGGAGGGGTCGAGGGAGACCGCCGTCCGCGAGGGGAGGAGGGAAGAAACTCCCCGACCACCCAGAACAGTAGGGCCGCTACCGGGCGGAGGAGTGTCCCCATTTGCTGCCAGAAAAGCGGAAGGGCGTTCTGCCCGCTGGGGGTTGAAGGTTTGACTCCGTTCGCCCGGGGTTGGCGCAGCTGTCGTCCGCCTGAGTGTGGAGGAGTGTTCGAGGACCACGCGACGGTACATCAGAGAACTGGCGAGTGAGCTTTTTCTCTCTCTCCTCTCTCTCTCTTTCGCACCGTGTTGACCTTTTCCCTCGCCTATTTAGTTTTTTTTGTTGTTGTTTTCTTCCCCTCCTGTCTCCTCCCAGGGCGAGGAAGGCGGGGATGACCACACGGGACGCAAGATACACCCCGCCCCAGGGATGGGGGGGGGTGTACGTCATGCCGGTGGCACCCCGGCCTGAGATAACGCCGGGAGGACTGTGGAGCGGAGGGGGGCGGGGCCGGGTGACAATGGTTCGAGAGAGAGAGAATTACAGGCATGTCCGTCATGTGTGTGTGTTTATGTTTGTGCTTTTGGTTTAAGTTTCCATTAAATTATTATTTATATTGACAAGCCGGTTCTCGCCTCCTCCTTGCCCATCTTAACCCCCTTACAGCTTGTTTTCAGAGAATGCATGTATATTGAGAATAAATTAGTTTTGTTTGGTTTTGTTCCATTGCCAGATTCTGTCACTACATTTAGTATTTTATATCTTATATCTGATCAGCCATTTTGCATGTGTATACACTCACTTCTCTTTATCTCACCGTCATTACTCAGCAAACATCCCTAACTGTAAGAAACAACCCCCAATTCTGCTTCATAAACTATATTTAAAACCCCCAAAACTCTGACACAACAAAATGACTGTTGTTTTTCTGAACAGACAAAATAATGTAATGTTGCTAAATCGAGAGGCCCCCAAAACCACAAAACCATGTTCCGGTACGCCCTCAGGGGAACTACAAATGCCACGTTCAAAGGTGTGACACATTTAACAAGAGAGTCTCCGACAGTTACCTCAAAACCAAAACACAGACTGAAGTTATGAGCAATCTTTAGACAATCTTTGACTCTGTTCAGATGGACAGTGCCCTTTAAATGTGTCATAGTAGCTAGTTCTCCAATTTCAAAGCGATCCAGTGATGTTTTTGTTTGAAAAGGCAACATAACATCTGCTGAAAAGATTTCCAGCTACAAAAAAAACACAAAAAAAAGAGGAATTTTTGGAGCAGCAGGCGTCTGTGGTGTAAATGCTGCCCACAGCATAATTCTACAGAGACTTACAAGTTGCATTAGCTGCGGTTTATAAAGTGTGGATCATGAAAACATTCACCTGATGGAAAGTCCCCATATAATGTAAACTAATACAGAAAGTTAGTTATCACATTATCTTACTCCCAAATGAATGTCTGAGATTTTCCTGTTTAACCTTTTAGGCTCTGATGGGCTGACGAGAAAACAAATAATCGTCAAAAATTAGAGCAGTCAGAAATAACACGTTAACGCCAAGCGTGCCGCACAAGCCCTCAAAAGTGAAGCCAAAACGTCTCGATCGCCCCCGGTGGCAGGTCCTAGTATAGGTCATAAACCCCGCCTCCCCATGTTATTCAACGGGACGTGAGACCAACTAAACAATTCAATTACACTTCACATATCTTTTTTCCAAAGATAGTTTCTGTCATTTACTGTCGTTTCTATCACGTTGATGTCATTTCAAGTGTTTGTTTTCAAAATAAGTTTGTTTTTAGTTATTTGATGCTATAAAAACACTGCTGTGACATCATGATTGACAGCTGTGATTGACAGGTTCTCTGAGCGAAGTAGTCACTGAAGCACCAACTGACTTTTTTTCGGGATCTTCGGAGGGCTGAAGAGATTGGAGCTTTAAATTTAATATCTAAATTTCTATAATTAATTATTTCAATTATTTTTTGCGATTGATTCAGCGAGAGTGAGGGCGGGGCCTTGATTTCGCGGCTTTACTTCCTGGTCACTACTGCGCAGGTCTGGTCCCGAAATTGCAACTGCCCAGACTCAAGTCCCAAGATGTCAGCGCCATATCGGGACACTGGCGGCTTCAGTTCTCACCAAAGGAAAATAGCGATGAGGCGTCGTCCATCTTTTCTTACAGTCTATGCGATACATTAAAAAATGTTTACCGCGTTAATATTTCCTTTATCGCTATTAACGCTCTGGTGTGAAGGGTCAGAACCATTGTAACGTGTCCGCCCGGAGTCATAACACTGATGCACATGCCACAGCGCCTGAGCCCTTCTATCAAGATGCACCTACTAGCTTAGCATAAAATAGCATAACACGGCAGTCCCATAGACATTCAATGGGCGGTACTCTCGTAACACGCTAGTTGACTGTTACGTTCTCTGCTATGATAGAGCCGTGGAGGTTGTTATCTCACTAAATAAAAGAATCTCTGACAGTGATAAAAAGATGGAGAATGGAGCTCTAAACATTATTTGATGTACAAAACAAGGCCTGATGGGACTTGTGATAGTAATCAAGTATTTTCCAGCCTATGTAAGGCACGTTTTAATTACCACAGAAGCACGTCAAGTCTTCACTGTCACCAAAATGCAGAATGAGACGTTTTTGTCTGCAAGCGCTTTTCATGGCGAGTTCAAAGTGCTGCTTGGAGCTGGCGTTGCCGCCCTGATGCTAATCATGAACGCAGCTTCACGATTGCTGTAGCAAAGAGGATAGCCACAGTCTACCAGCAGGTTAATATTGTGGAGGATGAGAGTTTAAGAGATTGAACGCCCATTGCAAATGAATATGCAACCTATGTGAAGACTAGGTTTTTCAAGCTCCCACTTAGACTTTGGGAAACGTTTTATGTTACTTAATATTTTAGTGCATTTCTATCTTTATATTGTGGGAGGCTTTGTTTGGAAAATGTTAATAAAGCATTATATTGATACATATTGTTTTGCTTTCTTTCCTAAGATGGAAACAAATTAGTTTTGACAAGAAAAGAAGTATACATGGTGTCAAATTTCAGCACTCAAAAATCTGCGATTAATCGCGATTAACTACAAAAAATGATGCAATTAATCGCAATTACAATTTCTAATCGACTGACAGCACTAGTCAAAATATAAATAACTACAGTCTTGACTGACACAAAATAGATATCGTTGGACGATAGGGCTGGCCGATGTGTACAAATTATTTTATCGATATTCGCTTAAAAAAACATCGCGCCATCAACCCCTCTGCCAAAGACCTGTGTATTTTTTTGCTTTTAAAAAATATTCAATTATTGAAACACAAAAAACATAAACATTTCTAAATTCAAATTGCACTTTAAACCAAACGAAAAAAGCAATAAAATAACGAAGTGATCAAAAAAATCTTATTTAACCACCTCCCCAAATCCAAACATTTTATTACAATACATCCAAATGTATTGCTAAAGAAAAGAAACAGAACTCAATTTTAGGTTCAAGGTGAACGTGTCATGCATTAATTTACGCATTTCTTGTCATGCGTCACTCCGAGACATCTTACAGGTCGCTCCGGCTGTAATGGGCAGATGAGCAAAATCACCCGCTCATGAAATACATTTATATGAGGAGCTTGTGAACTGGATTCAGCCTAGTGGCGGGTGCTAGTTTCACACCCTGGACACTGTTTAATATATTTGGCGACTTCACCAGATCAATGGTTTTGCCATTTATTATTAGTTATAAATGCCATAGTTATTTTTGTAGTGTTATAACTTTTGATTGCTTTGTCGTATTAACACAACAATTTTCTCAGAAACAGCTGACATGATTGTGAACAAAACAAAAGCAGTTTTTCAGAGCAACGTTATTAACACACAGATATAGATATATATATATATATATAAAACGTCAAATAAAAAATATATATGATTTTTCCTCGATTGTTTTTGTGATTTTTCATCAGTTTCTTAGGCTGAGAGTGTCAGAATCATATTATATATCATATATCTTTTCAATGATACCAAACACTTGTTTCACCCTCCTTGTTTTGTTTTGTTTTGGTTGAGTTATAAGCCTTTAATTTTGGGTATGCCACTAAAACAGTAAATTTTTCAAAACACCTTCGGAGCTTAAAGGGTTAAACAACACCAATATGACCCTGAGTGAGACGACTAGTTTTAATCTACTCACTAATCAATATGAACTAATTTTACTTGAATTTTAATTATTATTTACTATTTATTTCTGGTAAGCCTCCTTCTATCTTATATAATCAAACATATAATCCTGCTTCGAAAGTATGCAATGTTATTGTGATATCTGTAAAAACAGTGAGACAGTGGGTGTGTGTGTGTGTGTGTGCGTGAGACAGTGGGTGTGGTGTGTGTGTGTGAGACAGTGTGTGTGTGTGAGACAGTGACTGACACACACACACACACACACACACACACACACACACACACACACACACACACACAAGAAACTCTTGATTGTCATTGTACATGCACTAAACGCAAATATAGATGTATGTATACACATATACACCCCCACACACTAATATATTTTACATATACACATGTATAGGTTGTCAGTACCTCTTTGACTGGAGGGAATTTCTTCTTGCACTCCATTGACAGCGAGCGCAGATCCGTCTGCATGTTCTCCAGGAGTTTCTTCACCGCTTCAGGACTGCTTGTCGACATCTTTGCACTCATTCAACACTAATTATACACTAATTAAATCCTAATAATTCTAATTAAACTGTCCGATGCTTCGGCTCCGGCGCGAGACACATAAATAAAGCCTCAGTGTCACACACATGGATCAATAAATGTGCCTCTATTCAGCCGAAAATGAGAGCGTGTGGCATAAACATGATCCTAATCGTGCTGATGTGTATGATCTATATGATCCTGATGCCATATGTGATCTATATGCGCGCTTCACGCCGCAGTTTCATGTTTTTTTTTTTTTTCTTCTTCAGTCCGGGTTGCCATTTTGCCTGTGCGGAAAATGACACGTCATGCCACGCGTCACTTCCGTAAACACCGACGGTTCCGCAGCAGGGAGGAGCTGTGGGACACCACGTGGGCACTCAGCAGCGGTATATCGATAACGATATATCGCCAACCAAATGAAAAGAGGTGCTCTTTAAAATGATAATTTACATATATAAAGCAAACTATTTTTTTAGAGTAAGATTTAACCCTTGTTCGTGAATTAAAAAAAAGTTACTCAGATGTTAATAAAATGTAATATTATTTTCCACTTTTTATGAGTTACGTTTTTGCCAACATCAGTCCTGATCATAACTACCAAATATTAATTCATTTTCAGGATTGTTTTAACCCTTTCAATGCCAGTTTGTTTATATAATACCACTGTTGTTTTTATGAAAAAAAAAAAAAAAAACACAAAAAATTTATTATTTTCATTTAAGGGTATTTTTATTTGTATTAGATTTTTTGTAATATAACAATCTGGGATTTGTCAATGATTAGCAGCAACACTGATTTTGATGCATTATTATTTTTTGTGCAGTGTCAGATTAAGAATAAAACACACTCGGGTCAAAAATATCCACATCAAAGAACTGCCATAAAAACATTATATATTAATATTATTAATATTGAGTTAACCAACATCAGTCCTGATCATAACTACCAAATATTCTTACCAATATCTGGGATTTTAACCCTTTGAATGCCAGTTTGTTTACATAATGCCACTTTTGTTTTTTACACACACACGCACACACACACACACACACACACACACAATTTTCCTACAGGTCTCTATAATAAAAATGTCCTGAAGGTCACACAAGGGTTCACATTGTTAATTCAAGCATGATGTCAAAACAGTTCAACATTAGTTATTAGACTGTGCAGAGCTTTTGGAAAGATGCATACAATTAGATCAAACATAAAATATGGTTTATACTTATTATTTCTTGGGGTATTGTCAAATAAATTCGGTATAATTATTGAGGAGATTTTTTTTATTTTGCTTTAAATGATCTGATTCTTAAAAATGTGTACACATAAATGCAGAGTCTTGAAAATACTCCCCAAATGCATGTTTTTAAAATGGATTTATATGTTTTAAAAATTACAAAAATGTCCCCCAAGGCATTGGCGTAGAGTACGCGGGGTATGTAGGGGACGTGTCCCCCCTCACTTTCAATGAAATGAAATTTCACCCCCTCAATTTTTAACAGGGTAAATGTGTTTACACTGTGTTTTCATACAGCAAATGTCTAAATGCTGTGCCGGAATGATCCGCCCCTCCCTCTCATCATCGTCGCCCCGCCTCTTAGGGCCGCCCTTCAGCCAAGCTCACGATGGGAGTTGAGCAGGAGAGCGAGAAGAGGTGCATAATTAATAAAACTCGTTTTGACAGCGGTGGATGAAGCACACCTGATGTGAATAATGCTTCATCACTGCTTACTCTAAAATGCAGAGCGCACCTCTTTCCGTTGAGCCGGCTTCAAATCCCCATGTGTGCACACACTGGCATCCTCGCACGCCCAGGACCAGATGGATGCGCCACCGGACATGCTCCTAGGACCCCAAGACGGATTAAATGTGTCGCCGGGGGACAACAGCACACATCGCGGCCCTCATAATTTCATTAAATGATAATACAATTTAAATATAATATACTATAATATAATGCATGATTATTTGGTGTTGCAACATTTTAATTTAAATAAATCGCTTTACATTTTTGCATTTATTTGCATTGCATATAGATGTATTCATTTTAACACAAAGCTAATTATAAGGGATCAAATAAACCTAAATTAACTCAAGCAATAATCTGTTCTAGCTAAAATAACCAAACGTGTGGATAAATGTTTTTTATTGTTATTATTATTGATGTATTGTTTATACATGAGCAATATATCTGGCTCATGATATGTAACACATTTACACTCATAAAATCCGAACTCAGCCGTTCTGTACATACATAAAGGGTATTTACATAAAGATTGCTGGTGATTCACATACTCAGTACACTGCAACACTTCATAAAAGTCATTAGATATGTACCATAACAGAGGAAAATTAACAAGAAGATATGGATTGGTCCTCAATGTGCAATCAAGCGGATTTTTGTAGGCGTTAAAAAATGCATACCTTTATCATAAACCCTATACTGTTAGACAGAGAATGCTACATGACAAACTAACACGGTTTTAATAAAGGTACAATAGGACAATCAAAAATACTGAATCATGGAATACAGAAATGTATGATTTATATCAGCTTACATCCCAATTCTCACATGCATAAGAATTATTGAGTATTAATCTGTGTAACACTGTAAATTGTTTTGCATAAGCACAAAACGTTCAATTAAAAACTGATTTCCGTTCATTGCCTTCCTTTATTACTATTTGATGTGTTGAAAGTGCTAACATTCATAGGCGATTTAAACTAAAGTAAGTTGATGTGCGTATAAAACCCTACGGATTCTACTGTATTTATGAAGCATATCCATGTGGATCCTAAAAACTGTAGTTTGCTTCCTCAGAAAGCAGATGCATTGATTGTTTGAACCAAAACAAGTTTCCATTTCTACAACCCCTGCAAAAATGTCACCACACTTAGAGGATGTTCTCGGAGTGGTGTAGTGAGCACATAACTGGTAATCAGAAGGTTGCTGGTTCGATCCGCACAGCCACCACCATTGTGCCCTTGAGTAAGGCACTTAACTCCAGGTTGCTCCGGGGGGATTGTCCCTGTAATGAGTGCACTGTAAGTCGCTTTGGATAAAAGCGTCTGCCAAATGCATAAATGTAAATGTAAAACAATCTTTGTTTAATAGCTGAACATTCTGGCTTCGTGAAACACCCCTCAACCAAATTTAATTACATGATTTTAATTAATGGCATATTTATTACCAGATCAAGAAGAGGAACAACTACGGAATCACCTTGTAATTTGCATTTCTGAAACAAATACCGGCACAAGTCTAAAAATGCTAATTAGTCTGCAGTTAAAGGTGCTTATAGATCTTAACGAGCCGTTGGACTTGGCTAACTGAAAGGAAACATGGCCTCAACAATAGAGTTGCCATTTGAAACAATGGAAAGGATGATGAAACTCCTTCAAGAAGGAAATCCAACATGGAGTGTGGCATAAGAAGTTGGTTGTTCCCAGTCAGCTGGGTCTAAAATTTGGTGCAAGTATAAACAAAATGGGACGGTAGACCAAGGAAGATGACTCAAAGCAATATGCCTTGAAAATAGAAAATGTGGAGGGCCTGGGTGGCTCAGCTAGTATTGACGCTGACTATCACACCTGGAGTCGCGAGTTTGAATCCAGGGTGTGCTGAGTGACTCCAGCCAGGTCTCCTAAGCAACCAAATTGGCCTGGTTGCTAGGGCAGGTAGAGTTACATGGGGTAACCTCCTTGTGGTAAATGGTCTGCACTTATATAGCGCTTTTTTCACCTTAGCGGTATTCAAAGCGCATTACACTGTGACTCATTCACCCATTCACACACCAATGATGGCAGAGCTGCCATGCAAGGCGCTAGCCTGACATTGGGAGCAACTTGGGGTTCAGTGTCTTGCCCAAGGACACTTCGGTATGTGAAGTCATGCAGGCCGGGAATCGAACAGCCAACCCTGCAATTAGTGGCCACCCCGCTCTACCACCTGAGCGACAGCCGCACCACGTGGTCACGATTAGTGGTTCTAGCTCTCAATGGGGCGTGTGGTGAGTTGTGTGTGGATCGTGGAGAGTAGCATGAGTCGCCACATGCTGTGAGTCTCCGCGTTGTCATGCACAACGGGTCACGTGATTTGATGCGCGGATTGACGTCTCAGAAGTGCCGGCAACTGAGACTTGTCCTCCGCCACTGGGATTGAGGTGAGTGACTGCGTCACCACGAGGACCTACTAAGTAGTGAGAATTGGGCATGCCAAAATTGGGAGAAAAGGGAAACTAAAAATGCACAACAAAACAAATGGGCGGAAACAGGAGACAGTGTTTGTGACAGAACTGTAAGACATCGGCTGAATAAAATGGGATTCACATATAGAAACTAACACCTAAACAGAAGAAAACAAGGCTACAGTGGGCTAAAGAGAAGCAATCCTGGAGTGTGGATGATTGGATGAAAGTGATATTCGGTGATGAATCACAAATCTGCATTGGCCAATGCGATGATGCGGGAACTTGTGTCTGGTGCCGTTCTAATGAAACATATAAAGATGACTGCCTAACGAAAACAATCAAATATCCCCAGTCATTTGTGATATGGGGTTGCATGTCAGGTAAAGGACCAGGGGAGATGGCAATCATTACCTCAACAGTCAATGCACAGGCGTACATTGAAATTTTGGACACTTTTCTCATTCCATCGTTAGAAAATAGGTTTGGTGATGATTAAGTCATTTTTCAGGATGATAATGCATCTTGCCACAGAGCAAAGAGTGGTAAAGCTTTTCTTCAGGAAAGGCATTTCAACTCAATGACATGGCCAGCAAACCGACTGAAAATGTATGGTGGAAACTGAAAAAATTGGTCCATAGAAAGGCTCCATCCATTTGTCAACCGCTATTGGAGAAAGTTGGAACCAGCTTGATGGAGAATATTGTTTTTCATTAGTGAAGTCCATGCCTCAAAGAATTCAGGCTGTCATAAAAGCCAGACGAGAAGCAACAAAGTAGCCTACTAATTGTGATTTTTTTAGTTGATGACTCCATTACTTTTCCTCTACTTGATCTGGTAATAATTTTGACATTCATTAAAACAATGTAATTTAATTAGCTTGAGGGATGTTTCACAAAGCCAGAATGTTCAGCTATTAAACAAAGATTGTTTTGTGTCATATATGTGATTTGTTTATTTGCTACAAAGTAAAAAAAGCTGGGTGAACATCCTCTAATTGTGGTGTCTAAATCATTTTTGCCAGGGGTTGTAACATCCAGCTACTGTTTCGATTCTGTTCCACTCTGCCACCTGTTGGGCAAAGGGTCCGTTGAGAAGTTAAACGCTTATACACAATATGGCCAAATGTGTGCGAACATCTCGAGTTTGGCTATGCTAGTTTGGCTATGCTAGTAATTTCTGTGAGGGGATATACATATATAATACTACGACGTACAATGACATTCTAGACAATATAGTGCTTCCAATTTTGTTGTGTATTTCTGTTTCTAGTCAGACATGACGGAAGTCCGATTCGCTCAAAAGAACCGACTCATACGAGTCGTTCATTCGGGAACGGCACTTAGATTCATGATAGATACAAAAGAACCGGCTCGTCTGATTCATTCGTTCGGGAATCGATCGTACTGTTTGTTTCGCGCCGATGATTTTAAAGAGCCGGTTGTAATGAGTCATTCGAGAGCAATGAGTCATTCAGGAATCGTTCTAGTGACCGGTGGCCAAGCTGTTAGTTTCGCGCTATAGAATCTAAAGAACCGGCTTTAATGAGTCACTCGTCGGTGAACCGCAATACACAGTTCGCGCTCTTGTGTTTCGGGCTTTACAGTAGCGCCATCTTAATTTTTTTGACGGGAACATGACACTGTGAGGGACAGACTTACCGTATCTTAAATGGGTTGCACAGTTTTTTAAAGGGTTTTAGATCTCTCTATTTTCCATTTCTAAAAATATAGCTACCCTACAAACATCTACAACATAATATGTATTTTGTTTTCTGTCCATTTGCAGTATTTCATGTATTTGCTCTCATGTAAAGCAACACTGGGTTCAAGAAATGCGCTGTATAAAATAAACGTATTATTATTATAATTATTACAACATGATTAGCTGTGTTTTGGAACATGGTAGCTGGTTTAAGCTGGTCATAAACTGGTCCAAGCTGGACATTAGCTGGTTTAGCATTTTACGATCAGCTGGTCATACTAGCTCTAGCTGGTAACGGTGGTTTTTGGAAGATGGTAGCTGGTCAACCAGCTCATGACCAGCTTATGACCATCTTAAACCACCATGTTCCACCGCTACCAGCCTAAGCTGGTTTTTCCACTATGGGAGCACATTGAATATATCTTTCCAAAATGTTTCAGTAGACAAAACAATATGAGTTGTGGAAAATAAGATTTGATCTGGGATTCTATCCCTCTAAACCTAGTTTTAACTCCCATCTAAAATCAAATGGAGTGACTGTGAATAAGATTCAGTATAGAGAAAACCCTTTGAGAGTATTTTAGTATGGCTTCCCTCCGCATCGGCAGGAAAATGAATGTTCAAGAACCGTTAGCGGAAGTCCTGAAAATCATCTGGTTCTAGTATTTCTTTTTTTAAATACAGTATCTGAATAAGCCCTGGTTCTTGGTTCCCAATCCTGCCTTAGGTATGAATTGGTATGCCAACCCCATATCATTTCTTATTCCTTTCTTTTAATTTAGGGGTGAACTATATGACTTGGGCATGTTCATAACATGCTTTGCTCGAATTTTTTTCTTGAATATCCTGAAAATATGTGACATTGCGGAAGTAATAGTAAATAATGTTTTAATGTTGAGATTTTCATTCTATTATCTATAATACTGACACTAACCAACACTTCATAAACTCTTGTCCTACAAGAGCAAACATGAAATCAAAAGAAGCTCTTAAAATCCTCTCATTAACCTATGGAGGTCAAACATCACCCTGGCATCTCTGTATAGTTTATTTGGCTGCCAGTATTGTGAGGTATCATGAGAAGTGTAGAAGGACCACCCTCTGGGAAACACACTGGTCCATCACAGTTTCGTGGCGTTCGCGGTGGGGCTAACAGTGCGACTCCTTCTCACTGACAGGGAAGTACCCTTCTTTGGTCGGGGCACTTCGCTGGCGAAGACTGTCACCATCGGCCACAAAAATGGCCTGAAGTTTCTCCTGCTCACGTTTGGTCTTGACCAGGTCAGGAGAGGGCGTGGTGAGCTCATGAAAACGCTGAAGACAAAATCAAGAACAGAATGTATACTGTGCAAAGTGTGGCAATTATTATTTTTAAATTGTGTAGAATACTGTATCCCACAATGCAATGCACTCAATTTGACCTCCCATCAACCATGTTTTGTAACATTTCCTTCACAACTCATTATTTGATTGGGCTTGTTAATAAAAATTGGATTTGAAATGTAAAGTAATGGTTTCTGGCATAAATAAATAAAATAAAATTTAAATGATTTCAATAAATAATAATAATAACAGTAATAATATACATTTTTATTATTGTTATTGTTATCCTTATTATTATTACTATTAATAAGACATTTGTTCACAAAATTGGATTAATTCACAAAATAATGGTTTCTGGCATAATGGCATAAATACATAATAATAATAATAATAATAACAACATTAATAATATTTTTATTATTGTTAATTAAAATAATTAATATCATTACTTTTTAGTAAGATATTATTTACACAAAATTGTATTATAAATGCAAAATAATGGCATCTGGCATAAATAAATAAATAAAACTAATAAATAAATAATAATAATAACAGTAATTATATTATTTATTATTATTATTAATAATATTACAAATTAATTTGCAGAATAATCGTTTTTTGCATAATGGCATAGATAAATAATAATAATAATAAATAAAATATTAATAATATGTATTATTATTATTATTTATTAAAATAATAATAATTAATATTATTATTTAGTACACAAAATGTGAAAAAAACATGATCAGGTGGTCTTTAAGGTGCACAGTATATACTATATATTTTGAACACCTGAAACAGCACTGCTCCACAAAAGTCCCAGAAAGCATTAAAATATTTCCCTGTTATGTCCAGGTTACCATACTGAGACAGCATTACTTACCTCTCTGAGTGAACCTTTGGCCATGCTCAGTTTAGAAACGACCCACAGCGGGATACAGACCATGGAGGACATAGCGAGCAGCCAGCCGAGAGCGTAACCCCACCACGGGTACACATATTCGTTATTATACTTCAGAGGAGTGTATTTGATCAGAGAGAACGCAAATGTACCCTGCCAAGAAAGAAACATTGGTGAAAATCAGATCAGGTGGTTTATAATAGAACTAAAAATATAATTGTATAGTACTGATCTGTCTTTAAAATGAAATGAACACTTAAAAGTGTACTACAGCACAGTATGCATTATAAACAACAAGCCCCTGTGCTGTTACAGGAGCTACTTATATAAAACAAGCACAAACATCTTTTAAACTAGACACAATAATGTTCTGCAGACTTTTTTGTCTTGTTTCCAGTTAAGAACTCACTGACTTAGTGTAAAAAGCTCTGAAGGTATTAAAAGACTTACAAAACATGTAGCTGGGGTGAAGAACATCCAGCAGTATTTAATATACGGCCCTGGACGATAACCGATCATATCCTCAATATTATCATAGAATCGATTAGCACCTGAAAAATCACAAAACATGCAAAGAAATGATCTAAAGCCTGAACCACATAAACAATAACAGATAAACTCTGTTCCAACACCTAGTGAAGTGCCTTGCTGTCTTCTAAGGCAGCATCTTAATCTTAAAACTCATAAGAAAATGATTTTGAACAAAGATCTGTCATAAAAATAGCGCTCCACACGCAAAGTGCACAGGGACTCAACTCTTTGATTTCTATGCAGTTGCTAAAGTGTTCTGAGTGGTTTTTAACATGTAAGCATGTTGCTATGTAGTTGTTAAGGTGTTTAGGGTGGTTTTTAGCATTTTAGCATGTTGCCATGTAGTTGCTAAGGTGTTATGAGTGGTTTTAGCATGTTGGCATGTTGATATGCAGTTACTAAGGTGTAATTACTGGTTTTAGTATGTTAGTATGTTGACATGCAGTTAATAATGTGTTTATGATGGTTTTTAGCATGTTAGCATGTTGCTATGCAGTTGCTAAGGTGTTATGACTGGTTTTAGCATGTTAGTGTGTTGCTATGCAGTTGCTAAGGTGTTATGAGTGGTTTTAGCATGTTGGCATGTTGCTACACAGTTACTAAGTTGTAATGACTGGTTTTGAGCATTTTAGTATGTTGCTATGTAGTTGCTAAGGTGTTATGAGTGGTTTTAGCATGTTGCTACGCAGTAACTAAGTTGTAATGACTGGTTTTAGCATGTTAGTGTCACGTGTTGATCTAAACAATACCGCTGTCATGCATACTTGACCTGTAGTGCGGAACCGGAAATAAAGTGAGTGAGTTCACCCCCAGTAAATGGCTGTTGTGTATCTGACAGTTAGTGTGTTGCTATGCAGTTGCTAAGGTGTTATGAGTGGTTTTAGCATGTTGGCATGTTGCTGTGTATTTGCAGATGTGTTCTGAATGGTTTTTAACATGTTGTTATGCAGTTACTAAGGCTTTATGAGTGTTTTTAGCATGTTGGCATGTTGCTATCTAGTTGCTAAGGTGTTACTGTAACTGGCATTATGCAGTTACTAAGCATGTTGGCATGTTGTTATAGTGTTACGATTGTTTATCTATCATGTTGCTAAGCAGTTGCTAAGGTGTTCTGAGTGGTTTTTAGCATTTTAGCCTATAGCTATGAAGTTTAAGGAGTTATGAGTGTGTTTAGAATGTTAACATGTTCCTAAGCAGCTGCTAAGGTGTTCTGAATTGTTTTTAGCATGTTAGCATGTTGCTATATTTGCTAATGTGTTTTGAATGGTTTTAACATGTTGTTATGCAGTTACTAAGGTGTTATGAGTGTGTTTATCATGTTTGCATGTCTGCTATCTAGTTGCTAAGGTGTTAGCCTGTTGCTGTGCAGCTGCTGGTGTTTTAGGTGGTTACTAGGTCATTGTAATAGCACAACTCTACACAACAAGCTGCATGATTTGAGGCATTCATGTATGTCGCATAAACGTTGCAGAATGAGTTGAATACCTTAGTGTTTAGTTGTTCAAATCAACTAATCACTAAATCACTGGCATGTTGCGAATATATGACAATAAGCATACTCTAATAACCTATACAAATATACAAACATATACAAATATTAGGTACAAATAGTATTTTTTATAGATACAGAGGTATAACAGCAGTTTTACCATATATCCAGGCAACACAGACTGTCTCAAAAACAGCAACAAAGAGCAAACACATTCCACTCGCTGCATAGTAATCAAATAGCTGGAAGACATACATTCCACCCTGAGAGAGACAGAGAGATGGTTAGAATGATTATAAATCTGCCCAAAAAATGTGAATTAGCAATGGTCAGCAAGATATGAATCTAGATAATAAATTACTTAATCCGCACACACACACACACACACACACACACACACACACACACACACACACACACACACACACACACACACACACACACACACACACACACACACACACAACCACACGCTACATCCTACAGGTTCTGTTGTGCCACATTTATTATCATTGTAATCTGGGTTATTGCGCATTAGTTTAGTTTATAGTATTCTAGAACATCCCAAAAGAATGTACTGCACCTCTGTGAGCATAATCAGACCCACGAGGAAGGACACGACAGCCACGGCAAGGATGAGCAGTTCTCTCCGGTTCTTTCGGCGGAACACAGACGGGTACATGTCCACCATAGCCGTGACCAGACTCTCCACACACACAAACTGGATAGGGACAGAACGCTGTTCAGAACTGTTTGCTTTTAACTGATACTGTACAGTAACAACTGTTCAGATATCACACTGTTAAAATATTATGTGATAGTTATACTGGTTCTTGCCTGACTGTCTAATCCCAACAGAACGATCATTATGAAGAAGAAACAGGCCCACACTGGTGAGATGGGCATCATGGACACAGCCCGCGGGTACGCGATGAACGCCAAACCAGGACCTGAGAGAGACCACACAGGACACATATAGCAAACTATATATAGTACAGTATATCTGGCCAGAATGTATTCAAAACATTTTCAGCATATGTTGTAAACAACAGGGTTGAAGAACCATATTTTTAAGTGAATGTAAGCGCAGCGTAGATCTAGCGGGAAGACTTGCAGCTGTACATCATCGCACCATTAGCTGGGTAACTCCTAGCCAATCACATGTAAGCCGTTGCTTTATAAGTCACATTGCTGATTCAGTGTGCTAACACGGCAACCTCCTCCACCCCACCACCACCTGTTGAGTCCCGTCCTGCAAGGGGGACGGCTCCTCGCCCCTGCCTCCTATCTCCGGCAGGGATACTCAAACTGAAAGTGTCTATGGCGATGGTTATATTGATTTTCCAAAGACATGGGAACAATGATATCACCTACCGGATTCTGCAACTTCTGAAATCGGAACGTTCTGCTCGTAAGACATGAAGCCGAGAATCGAGAAGATGGCAAAACCGGCTACAAAACTGGTTCCGCTGTTGAGAAAACACAAGGCCAAAGAATCCCTATATACAAAAAATAGAGAAAAGCAACTGTGTTAATAGAAAAAGTGGACATCACTACCCTATTCTCTTTAGAGCGTTCAAATGGGCAAATATTACAAATATTACGATGACCCAAAATTGAGATCCTAGATGTCCGAATCTGTAATCCATATACTGCTAAATCTTCTGTACCTGTAGCAATTGTTGTTGTATTTGTTGTAGCTGCCGAGTGCAGTAAGACAGCCCAGACAGATGGCGTAAGAGAAAAAGATCTGTGTGCCTGCATCCATCCATACCTGAAACATCAAGAGGAGCCAAGAGCTGCAGTGATGAATTCTCAGGGCCAGCAAAGCCTTCTCTGCTGGCCTAACATGACAAATAATTACATATTTTTCATCCTTTCATTCTCATTCACCTTTTTGCCTATGTATTTTTAATCGCTTTCTACTCATAATTAATCTACAAACAAATAGAGAAAAACTTTCCGAATTTCCACAGAATCCCTCAACAGTGCAAATGAAATAGCAAGTAAAGTCGGATCGTCAGATTCATCAGCCAATCAAATTGTTTTATTTGTTCTTGGTGGGTGTGATCTTTAGTATATGTCCCAGTCGAGGCCTTCTAGCTAGCCGAGAGTGACGCAATCACGCTTTAAGTGACGCAATTTGAAAGCGAAGAGCGCGAGATCGTCACCACTGCTGCTGTCGCCATTGAGAAAAGATCCTTATGTATTCTGAAACGTAAAAGATGTTCTGCATGACCGTGTGATTGCTTCATCTATTAAACAGGAAAGGAGGACTGATTTTAACTTCAAGTAAATTGGTAAGTGGTTTTTGCGTTGTTATAGCAACTTCAGGGGTTTTCTAAGTCTAAATTACGCTGTTGAACATTTAGTGTCGGATCGAGTTTCGAAAAGTTCTGCGTTCCATTCAAATCGGAAAGTCGGATATTACAACTTCCTACTAGGAAAAGTGCAATGAATGCATCTTGAAGTTAGAATTACCACATTACATGATATTAAATCTCGTTTAACAAACGCCTGCAGAAACAGGTGAATAAAACATTATCATCTTAGTGATGCAGCATTGTTTATGAGTTGGGTTGCTAGGCGATATAGCGCTGCAGCATTGTTTATCAGTTGGGTTGCTAGGAGATGTAGCGCTGCAGCATTGTTTATCAGTTGGGTTGCTAGGAGACATAGCGCTGCAGCATTGTTTATCAGTTGGGTTGCTAGGAGACATAGCACTGCAGCACTGTTTATCAGCTGGGTTGCTAGGAGACATAGTGCTGCAGCATTGTTTATCAATTAGGTTGCTAGGAGACATAGTGCTGCAGCATTGTTTATCAATTAGGTTGCTAGGAGACATAGCGCTGCAGCATTGTTTATCAATTAGGTTGCTAGGAGATGTAGCGCTGCAGCATTGTTTATCAGTTGGGTTGCTATGAGATGTAGCGCTGCAGCATTGTTTATCAGTTGGGTTGCTAGGAGACATAGCACTGCAGCATTGTTTATCAGTTGGGTTGCTAGGTGACATAGCGCTGCAGCATTGTTTATCAATTGGGTTGCTAGGAGACATAGCACTGCAGCACTGTTTATCAGCTGGGTTGCTAGGAGACATAGCGCTGCAGCATTGTTTATCAGCTGGGTTGCTAGGAGACATAGCGCTGCAGAATTGTTTATCAGTTGGGATGCTAGGAGACATAGCGCTGCAGCATTGTTTATCAGTTGGGTTGCTAGGAGACATAGCGCTGCAGCACTGTTTATCAGTTGGGTTGCTAGGAGACATAGTGCTACAGCATTGTTTATCAGTTGAGAGAGTCAAACCCCTACATAGCGCTGCAGCATTGTTTATCAGCTGGGTTGCTAGGAGACATAGCGCTGCAGAATTGTTTATCAGTTGGGATGCTAGGAGACATAGCGCTGCAGCATTGTTTATCAGCTGGGTTGCTAGGAGACATAGCGCTGCAGAATTGTTTATCAGTTGGGTTGCTAGGAGACATAGTGCTGCAGCATTGTTTATCAGTTGGGTTGCTAGGAGACATAGCGCTGCAGCACTGTTTATCAGTTGGGTTGCTAGGAGACATAGTGCTACAGCATTGTTTATCAGTTGGGTTGCTAGGAGACATCTCTAATGAGAGTGAAACCCCTACTAAGCTAACGGGAGCGTTTTAGTTCCGAATATCGGGGAATGGAGATATCAAGTAGGAATATTCCACATCCACTTTAAATGCACTGCCCGCCACTGTTTAGCTGTTTATTCCATAATTTGTTTTAATTTGCCCTAGCAACCTTATACTGTAAATTGCCAATTGTTTGGCATACTGCATCATATATTCATATACTACATATTGAGCACTCTGTTGATCAAGATAAACCCTGAAAGAGACAACTAATTAACTTTAACAGCTTGTGGTTTTTCAAATTGGAGCCTGTCAGTGTTAAAATACAACAACACAATGTATGCTGCAGCTTAACCGTCTCAAATGTTCAGTGAAGTTATCTGTGACGTCTTTAGCTGCATTAACCCACAATTTGGCTTCAAGGCAAACACTTGAATGAACAAGACAGACGAGATGCTTTTGAGGATTCCTAGAACTTTTGTAATTGCTATTTTATCAGCCTTAAAATGACTGAAACAGGTTTTAACATCCTCTGGGAAAAAGGTGCTAGTTTCCTTTTAACATGTCAATCTCTCAGACTGACATGAAACAAAGCCGTTTGTGTTTTCGTGATACAGGTAGCTTGTGTGTTGCCACAGGTGATGCAGATCTGTTGAAGTTCTTATGATGCAAAACATTATATTTGTCCATCATTATGAGGCATGAAGCAACACGTGTCACACCCACATTAGTGATATAACCTTTACACTTTAAAGAAGTTCATTGAAGAAAATAGCAACCTTATGGAAATGAACATCATATAAAGACACTAGAACAGGGGTCTTCAACCATTCCTGGGCCAAGCACCTCTTGGTGGGTAGAGATGGAGCCAGAACCCCCATTATATAGTGTATAAAATTCAGTGTTGCATTTTGTGCCAATAAAAATGTTTACAGTAGGCTACCATATTATTATAAGTACATACTTTATGATGTTTATATTTCAAAGCCGTTGAAATAATCATTAAATTAAGTACAGCAAGGGTCTGCAACATGTTTGACTTAAAGTGGCATTTTTAATTTTCCTTGTTTACTACTGTGCCATACCCCACACCTAAAAGAAGAAAAAGACAGACAGATCCTGTCCAAGCAGAATAAAACAACTTTTATTAGGTTACTAATATGGAGTCTTAATCTCATGTGAGTGGTCGATTTTAAAGTACTGTCCATTTCGTTTAGAGTAAAACTTTTAGGGTTCTGGGTAGCTCAGCGAGTATTGACGCTGACTATCAAACCTGGAGTCATGAGTTTGAATCCAGGGTGTGCTGAGTGACTTCAGCCAGGTCTCCTAAACAACCAAATTGTGCCGGTTGCTAGGGAGGGTAGAGTCACATGGGGTAACCTCCTCGTGGTGGTGATTAGTGGTTCTCGCTCTCAATGGGGCGTGTGGTGAGTTGTGTGTGGTGAGTAGAGAGTAGCATGAGTCTCCGCGGTGTCATGTACAACGAGTCACGTGATAAAATGCACAGATTGACAGTCTCAGAAGTGGAGGCAACTGAGATTCGTCCTCCGCCACCCAGATTGAGGTGAGTGACTGCGCCACCACGAGGACTTACTAAGTAGTGGGAATTGGGAGAAAAAGAAAAACATACATCCGGTAACAGTGTCCGCGCTTTCACAAGAGAGTCAAGTTCCGGCGTATGACGTAGGCGTAGCGTAAGCTCCAGTGAGAAGTGACGAGAGTGGAAGCATGCAGTCTTTACAGCGAAGGGAAACGGCGAAAAGAAGTAAGTTGTTTTAGCTATACTGTAGATTTGCATTAGTCTTAAAATGATGTGTTCGTGCGTCTATCCAGTCGTTCCAATCGTCCATTCATGGCAGCAAACACTTAGCATGTTGCTAAGGTGTACTGTGTGTTTTTAGCATGTTTGGATGTTACTATGCAGTTACTAAGGTGTTCCGAGTGGTTTTAGCATGCTAGCATGTTACTATGCAGTTGCTAAGGTGTTCAGATTTGTTAGCATGTTGCTGTGCAGTTGCCCGGGTGTTCTGGGTGGTTTTTAGCATGTTAGCAATTTGCTATTCAGTAGCTAAGGTGTTCGGAGTTGTTATCCTGCTTCTGTGAAGTTGCTAGGGTGTTTTGGGTGGTTATTAGGTTGCTGTAATAGCACACCTCTCCACAACAAGCTGCATGATTTGAGGCATTCATGTATATAGCATGAACGGTGCAGGATGACTTTAATACCTTAGTGTTAGGAGTTTGTTCAAATTACTAACACGTAGGCCTACATACTCTACACATCATTGTTAAATGAGTTAAACATTCTGAATGCAGCATGAATTAAAACAAATATGGCTATTTGTTGACACCATGATCTCATGGCTACACAATTGGTGTCTTCCCGAGAAAATTCCACACACTTTCATTAAAACGCTCACATTTATCATCTCTTGCCATCTTATTTCAACCACCTGTCATATAGAGACCACTTTTAACCATCAAGTCGTGATGCATAAAATAAAGTCGCAACCAACATTTCTTCTCGTTTCGCTTAAAATGACATCACATTACATGTCAAATGGGTAGCGAAAAATCAAAGACAACAATATTTATCTCTCAAATCCAACCAAAAATGCTCTTGTTGACTAGAAAGATATTTTCCTGAAGATGTTTAAGCAGTTTTATCTGTAGTTGAAAATGCTGAGATATGTCTGGGTGGCCGTGTCATTTCATGTTCTCAGAAATCACATGGGGTGGAACAGGGGGTCATTTTTTGACACAGCTGTGAAAATGAGTTCAAAGGTTCAAATGAGGACAGAAAACAGGACTTTCCTGCGGAGCATCCTGCACTGGGTCACGACTAAAGCACCTGGGTAGACAAATTACGTGACCTTTCAACTTAGGACACCGTGTTTTTAAGAAAAAAACATTTGGGGTTTGTTCCGACGGAATTATCAAACACACACTTTGAGAAAATATTGTGTTCTTGCGGTCTTTACTGGCCATTTCTAGCCATGAAAACTGTGGAAACCAGCTTAGGCAGGGTTCTTGAGATGCTTTTTCAGCAGGGAACACCATGGTTTATGTAAAGATAGAAGGAATGCTAGTTAGGAAAATAACAATCCTATTGGTTACCCTACTTTAGTGTAGTTAGAATACCTGTGGATCGGATAACCTTCCCAGGTCAGGATAAAGATAGAACTGGATCCCGCGGGACGCTCCGGGCAGCGTGACCCCTCTGATGAGTAAAACCAAAAGCATCAGATACGGGAAGGTTGCAGTGAAGTACACCACCTGTTGAGTAACAGGAAAACAGCATGAAGCTAATTGCTAACTCTTGTGTCTTCAGAAACAGTCAGAATCATTCAACATTCTCATGGGTAGAGAGACAGATTTACATTTACGCATTTGCAGACGCTTTTATCCAAAGTGACTTACAGGGCACTTATAACAGGGACAATCCCCCCGGAGCAACCTGGAGTTAAGAGCCTTGCTCAAGGACACAATGGTGGTGGCTGTGGGGATCAAACCAGCAACCTTCTGATTACCAGGTATGTGCTTTAGCCCACTACACCACCACCATTCCAGATAGACAGATAGACAGACAGACAGAAAATTTGACAGAAATTGACTGACCACTCAAAGTGACTACATTAGGTGATATGGCCCAAACAAACATATTTTTGAGACATATCATGAATCCAGTTATTTATCTCAAAGGGCATCTTAACATATACCTTGCCTGTGGACTTCACACCCTTCCAGATACAGAAGTAGCACAGAACCCAGGCCACCAGCAGACAGAGCACCAGATCCCAGTGTAACGTCCCAATCTCATCGATTCCAGAGGAGATCCGTAAAACTCTCCGTCTGCCATGTATATAAGCAGGACATATCAGGCTCTAGAACATGACAAAGCAACCGGGAAAAAACTTTGTATGTAACGAACAAAAAAACAAAACAAACAAAAATGGAGAGAACAAGAGAGGTCACCACCATACAAGAAAACAGAGATGAAGATACTTCTAAAACTTACTCCCAAAATTCAATCACAGGTGATGTTGCGTTTTCAAGGTGACTTTGCTCAACTGATTCATTTCTTCTTTGAAACTCTACGCAGGAATCTAAAACAAAAGTAGCAAAAGTAGCAATGTGATTCTGGAATCTATTTGATTTGGAAGACTGTTGCAAGAACATCGCAAAACCCTCAAAATTACCATGTAGAGGAGAGTTTATGAACCTAAATCTGAAAGGGAAGTTAATCAAGACAAACTTTGATGTTGTCTTATCAAAGCCTTGTTTAAACATCTGAAAGGTTTGAAGGCTTTATGTACTCTGAATACTTTAATACAGTGTTAAGGGTTGGTTGGATGGTCGGATGGATAAATTATTGGGTGGATAGTAAATGAATGTTTGGATGGATGGATGGATGGATCTTTAGATGTTTGGGTTGATAAATATTTGAGTGGATAGATGGATGCATATTTAGATGTATGGATGTTTAGATGGATGGATGAATTAATGTTTGAATGGATGGATAGATGGATTGAGGTTTAGGTGGGAGAACGGATGGATGGATGTTTGGGTGGATGGATGGATGGATGGAATGATGAATGTTTGAATGGTTGGATGGTGGTTTGGGTTGATAGATGATTGATTGGATGAATGGATGGAGGATGTGATGTTTGGAAGAATTGGTATTTGGGTGGATTGGATGATAAATGGATGGATGTTTGGTTGAATGGATGGATTGATTGATAGATGTTTGGGTGGATAGAAGGAAGGATGAATAGATAGATGTTTAGATGGTAAATGGTCTGCACTTATAAAACATTAAACAGCCTTTTTAACAGTATTCAAAGCTGAAACACACACACACACACACACACACACACACACACACACACACTTGATGGACTGAATGTTTGAGTGGATAGATGGATGAACGTATTGCTGGATGGATGGATGTTTGAATAGATGGATATATGGATTGAGTTTTAGGTGGGAGGACAGATGGGTGGATGGATATTTGGATGGATCAATGTTTAGTGTTTGGATGGATGTTTGGGTTGATAGATGGATGAATGTTTGGATGGAGGTTTGGATGGATGGACGAACTGATGAATGTTTGAATGGATGGATGGAGTTTGGGTTGATGGATGAATGTTTGGATGGATAAATGGATGGGGTTGAGATTTTGGATGGATGGGTATTTGAGTGGATTGGATGTTTGGATGGATAGATGGATGAATGTTTAGATGGATGGAATGATGGTAGATGGAGGTTTGGGTGAATGAATGGACGTTTGGATGGCAAGATGAACTGATGAATGTTTAAATTGATGGATGGCGGTTTGGTTTGATCGATGGATGGATGTTTGGGTAGATTGGATGTTTGGGTGGATAGATAAGGTACACCACCTGTATTCCAAGTGTTGTTGCAGGAAGCCCACGGCAGGTTCCAGGAGAAAGAGTTGAACAGGTAAAATATTCCCCAGGCCAGAACTATTATATAATAGAAATTCAGCAGAGCCACGATGACCTGAGTTGCGTATCCAATACCTACAGAGAGACATCCCATAATCATCTTTATTGTGAAGTAGAGCAGAATATCAAAATACTCTTTAAAAGGTTCCAAAAATAGTTTTACAGCCTGATGTCAGAGGAGAACCTTTTCAAGTTCTACTTCTTATACTCTAGTCTAAATCTTTAGAAAAGCATCAACTAGTGCTTTAAAGAACCCAGAAACTAAAACGCTGATCTGAAGAACCTTTAATGAAACCTTAAGAACTTCAATAATCTCCAAAGTGCTATTTATCAACTCAAGAGCGCTAGAGTATACAGCAACAATGGTTCTTGTTAAGAAAGAGTTGTTTGAAGGTTCTGTAAATCATTAAAGAAATGTTCCGTTTAAGTTTGTTTATAAGATGAGAAACAATGTTTCACCTTCAAACAGTGGACTGATCTTTCTCCAACAGGTGACTCCTCCTTCACTTGTGTACTGACCCAGAGCGACCTCCAGGAAGAACACGGGAATACCGCAAGTGAAGAGGAAGATCAGATACGGAATAAAAAACGCACCTGGAAGAGAGTTAAAACATATACTGTAAATCGGTGGCCACTTTATCACCGGTAGACACAATAAAGTATTAAAGAAATAAAAATGTACGGCACCGTGGTACTGTGATAGTATTACCATCTGATACCATCAATGTAATGTTGAAATATACAATGATATATACTGTAGATATACACAATAATTACCATAGTGATATTCCAGGGTATTTACATGGTACCGAGATAAGAAATACCAATGGTATAACCATTATAGCAGTGTCCCTGCCATGGTATTGTTTTTTTTCTATGCATCTTTCAGGTCAGGATCGGAGCATGCAATGACCACAGTGATGCATTTTGAGTGAAATATGCACAAATATCTGCAGCAACTTTAAAAACTTTTTAAAAAAAGATCTCTACTGTATATCTGTGTGGACACATGCCACGGGCTGATCAAACAACAGCTGTGAACTTTCACCTCACGAACTGGTAATGCTTTCATCACGCCAACTGTCGGATCAAAAGGTCAGATTCACAGACATTTGAACACGGATTCAGACATGCTGAACACATTTGGATCTGGTTAGAAATCGTTGTCAAACTTTTGCTGACTATCTGGTTAATTCGAAACTATTTAAGGTCAAATAAACTCACAAAATATTATACTTTGATGTAGCCTGTTTGGAATAGCATACTAGTCTTAATATTTCTGCAGTATATAGTATGCACACTTTGCACAGTATATGAATTTTCCATATGCATGGAATACACGGGTGACTTACTAGATATTAAATGAACCAGAATTTAACCCTCCGAAAGTGTCCCGGCCTGATCAGACATGCCTCACATTCTTTCTTCACTCACAGCTGTCAGACAGGTAAATAAAAGTATTGTCTTTCCCTCTGGGGTTTCAAGCATTTGTACCAAAAGTAATGAGTCAGTTTGTGGTGGGATTCTAGTGCGAAATGCCTGACGTTCTAAAGATCGCCTGGAGTGTTTACCAGAGCAAGAGCTGGTCTGAAATCCCATAAATATCTAAATATCACACCCTTGTTCCACTTCTGGCACACATGAATGCCATTTACCTGCAAAACCCCTTCAGTATGAGTCACAGCAGCTGACGGAGAGATGTTACACGCATCAACGGTAATGGCAAATGTTAAATTGATGACATGTCCCAAACCGTTTGTGCTACCGACATGATACATCAAAACATCCAGCAGTTTTATTTGTTCTTTTTACCCGTTCTATGTGTTTGATTACAAACATGCACTTTTTCAAGACATGTACCTTGTTATTACCTGGTGTCTTTGGACATGTAACATGGTGCTACCTTAGTTTATTGGATGTACCACGGTAAAAATGGTATTACCTTGGATTTTTGGACATGGTGCCAAAGTAATAGCTCATTTTTTGGGATATTTACTATGGTAATACCATGTTTTGTTTTGTTTTTTGTTGGGAAATGTATCATGCTAATATCATGTGTTTTTTCTAGGAAATGTACCATAGTAATACCTTGATTATTCAGACAGTTACCACGGCAATACCATGTTTTTGAATGTACCATGGTATTACCTTAGATTTTAGACATGGTGCTATACTAATACCACAATTATTTGGTAATGTACTATGTTAATTCCATGTTTCTGGACATGTATCATGGCTTTTTTGGCTATTATATAAAGTACCTCGAAAAACCATGTAAATACTCTGGTATTTGAGAACGGTAATCATTCATTACCACAGTATATATTAAAGTACAATGGTACTGCCACAGTATGTTTCAGTAAGTAGTCTTCGCCATCTTACCTCCACCGTTCTTATAGCAGAGATACGGGAAGCGCCACACGTTTCCCAGTCCAATGATCTCTCCAGCGACTGACAGCACAAACTCCAACTTATTACTCCACTGTCCTCGTTCCATCATCTTCTCCTCCGTGTTCGGGACAATCTCTAGTGGCCGGTTGACACCGTTAGATGAGTCCATTTTCTTCATAATCTCTTTCTCTCCTGTTGAAAAATTCAAGCGTGTTAAAGTATTTTTGTTTCTTCAACATTCTTCAAGCAAAACAAATTTACTTGAGAAGCCAAATAAGACGTATTTTCAGTGATTATATCTTGAATTACGGTTTAAGTATTTTTCATACCCCACTGGCAAATTGTTTTGACTTGTTTAAAGCGTAAACATCACAAAAGATTTATGCTAAAGAATTTTGGTTTTTAGCTTCCTATTTTGCTTGTGTTCAAAATAAATAAATCTTGTTTTTATATTTTTACTGGAAAACAACACAAAAATGCTGATTGAGAAAATGTTTTTTAACCCTGTTGAATACAGAAGAAAGTGACGACTGCTGTGGTGTGTTCGATCAAAAGACAAACGGTGAGGGAAACATTACTTCCTCTGTTCATACACTATAAGAGAGCCAAACTCTGTCTCTTGTAACACATAAAGATATGAAACCCTACACACCCATTTAGGGTTAATGTTTCTATGAAAGGGGCTCATAAACCCAACTGAATACAAGACGACAGATCACTTCAGTCTTCATAAGACATACAGGTTTGGAATACCATGAAGGTGAGTAAATCAACTGTTCTTGTGAATTCAAGACATTCTACACGCATGTTCTCATGCATACAAGACAGGACTTGATGCATCTGCATGCTCTCAGGGCCTCATGCACGGCATGACAGCGACTGATCACACGAGCATTGTGGGCAGCAGCGGTGAAGGGGCCTCTTACTGTGTGTGGAACAGAAGACCCACAGACTGAGTTCAAATCTGTCAGATTGAATTAATGGGACGGACCCATCTGTGCATGCACTAGAACCCGCAGAATCACAGCAGGAGGACAAAATGCGTCCTGTATCTTTTGTTTTAGATGTCAAAAGCCAGGCATCAGTCAAACTCTATGGTATTTGTGCAGATACATACAATTCAGGAACAAAATGCCGTTCTAGTGTGAGTGAGAGTGTAAACACAAATGACAGTGTGACAGGGTGGAGGGCGTGCGCCGTAGTAGAGTCCTCGCCACTACCATCCACCCCAACAGAGCAGCCCCGGCCATCCACTAGAGGACAGAGGAGACCGGCCGCCTGAGAGCGGACGAATGGACGTCGACCGCAAAGGGAGGAGGGGCTCCTAACTGACCGCCTGGAGCGGTTACCGCTGCCAAGGTCGGGGGAGACCCCTACCAGCCACTGTAACGCGGCGGGGTATGAGACGCCGACCGGGGAGGGGCTCCTGGCCGACCGTCTGGAGTGGGAGAACCGCTGCTAGGGTGGGGAGACCCCTTCTGTTTCCCGAGAACACAGCAGGGTGTTCCGACTGCCAGGGGCCGGAAGACTGCCTCCGATCCATCCGGGGAGACGCGGATGTCGTCCGTTGGAGGACCAAGCTATGGTGTATCGGAGATCCGGCGAGTAAGTGTTTTTTTTCTCTCTATCTCTCTCCCACTTTCCCTCTCTTTTTAAAATGTTTTTGTTAATTTGGCACGATCACGTTACGGCGTGTAGGTGCCAAATTTTTTTTGTTTCCCTCCGCTTGTCCCCTCCCTCATCCAGGTAGATGGGGCATTAGTCACGCCCCTCCCCAGGGAAAGGGGGGGGGGGGGGGTGTACGTCATGTTGGCGGCTCCCCAGCCTGAGAGAACGAGGGAGGAATGTGACGGGGCAGAAGGCGGGGCCGGGTCGTGATTCCCCACACCCAGCCCTTAATCAGGCTAATCAAGCCTCAGAGAGGGATAAAGGCCGATTGGAAGCTGCAGTGAGAGAGAGAGAGAGATTTAGGGACAGCTGTCCGACACCTTCGTATGCTTCCTAACATAAAGTGTTTTCTAAAGTATGCAGTACAAGAGAGCGTTCTCAAAAGAGAAAAACAGCATTCTAGTGTGGATGAGAGATGTAAACGTAGCAAAATGATTATATGTTTTTCAAACAAAAATGTATTTGTTGGGAAGTAGCCTTATCCTAAATTTATAAGATTTGTTATATACATTAAAATGCAGAATCCTTAAAACAGACCACCAGAAATTTTTTTTAATGCAATGTTTTATTTTTCAGACATTTCTGTTTACTTTGGTACAATAAACAATTTGGTACTGTGTTGGGCCACCCTTAAAATCTGGATCCTGAAGCAAAACCAGTTGAGACTGTTACAAGGCCTCAGGCAAAGGGGTCTGGTGCTAAGGGGTCAGAGGTCAGGAGTCAGGGGTCAAATTCTCCAGGAGAAACAACTGTTCCTACCACATATTTGAAGTTTCAAACATCAAGCATGGTGGACATCCCGCAGTGCCAGAGGCCTTGAGAATGTGCTCTCATCTTTGCTAAAAATCTTCTGCCGCCACAGTTGGTCAGGGCGGTAAAAATAGACCCTTACGTTAACAAGCCACATGAGGGAATGAAAGGCTGGCAGCGTGAGGAAGAATACGCTTCTAGTTTGGAAGTCGTTTTTTAGAAGATGATTTCAGAGCGATGCGGTAGGATCCCAGTTAACTTCGGTTTTCACAAGTTGTCTCGACTTTTCTCAGATTTGCAAACAGTGCAGGGGAAGCAACTTTTACTACATTTTTCACTGTTTTAACAACAAACAATTTCCATTGATCATGGATTTGATCTGTTGAACACATGACAGGCCAAACTGTCATGAATTCAAAGTCTGCTGGTTTTGGATGGTTTCCTCATCATGTAGCCCATTGGTAAGTGGCATTGCAACCACTGCACAACACTAAAATCCAACCCAAAGATCTCACAGCAGCCCTGGACAGATGTGAACCCATGACATTCTGTTTTAGAGATCTCAGATATGGCAAGCATCACACCATAGTAAGCAACACATTGCATGGATATGACATATAAAGCGACCCCACACTACTTCACAAGTCACCAAAAAAAGTAACAGAAACAGAAATGTTTCACAGGTGTTAAAGAGACACACCAAGCTGAGAGTCAGCAGGTTTTTAATAAAAATGTATTTAAAATGGTACCATGGTAAAATGTTGTAATGACAACAGAAAGAAAGAACAAACTGTTCTTGCAAAGTATTTCCAGTTGCCCCAAGCTGGTCTCAAACCAGCAACCTTTCAATCTCCACAGCACTCAGGTATGGTGCACCTTACCACTGGGCCACATTGTCTCAGAAAGAGAGAACATGATGCATTTAAATGAGTCATGCTAGCTTATTTGTATGTTCAATTAATGTTGTCTACGGATAGCATTGTGATCAAATAGCCTTATAAGACAGAAAACCTGACAGTTAGCATTCTAACTGATTAGCATGCTAAACTATCATAGCATGTAGCATGATAACCATGCTAAACAGACCATGTTCATTTGAACTACATGTGATGCTATCTCCAAACTTCTCAGTCCTTTCAAAATATACCACTCTCATATATATCAGAAGAACAACACTAAGACAAAAAAGAAGTATACCTACAAACCGAAATTATCTGTGATTAGCCCGGCAACTATTCAGTAAACTATACAAAGATCTCCAGTAAAATATAACATCATCTCTAACACTGGTCCATCTGGGAATCAAATCCCATGACCTTTTGAAATATAGTGCTTTAACACAACAGAGCCACTCAGCTGACATGGCTATTGTGAGGTTAGAGTCAGCACTTAAGTGTAGGTTATCTTTTGAACTGTAGGTGGTGCAGTTTTCAAACTGCTTAAGTATCATCAGGCAACGATGTTGATGATGCATACCAATTTTCTTTGAAATCCAACAATGTATTTAAAAGATATATCAACTTTTAATAAATTTCAATATGGTGGAGAGACAGCATAGTTGATATATGAAACAATACTGAAATATCCATGACCCACAGAATCCATAGATACCAACCTCATGATTTAAGGACAAAAGTTACAGGCAAAAATAGTCATTTTTCACATCTTTTGACCCATAGGTGGCGCTGTTGCAAAACTCTGCATGTGTCCTCAGACCATGATCCTCATGAAGCATACCAAGTTTCATTTTGATAGGACAGAGTGTTCCAGAGGTACAGCCTCAAATCCATTTTCACGGCCACCTCGTTAACTATGATTTTGCGTAACTTTTCAACATAGGCAAAATAAAATAAAAACACTGTTTAGTCTGTGCGGCTCAGTCTAGAGATTATTTTGGGACCTTGCTTGGCAGAATTGGGTAATGTTTGAAGAATGAAAAAATTATGAATGATATATTCCAAGATCATGGGTGGAGTTTTAATGTAAGGTGTCCATTTGAATCATAAAGAGGAGAATAATCAGTCAAAATATAATTGTGTTGCTAGGCCAAACAGTTCAAAAGATACGCACAAAAGAACAGTGAATATTTGACATTGTGGCGGAGCTATAGCGTATATCCTAGAGATCCCAAATTTGGTTTAGGGGCTATTCATGATCATCCCTATCAGTGTGCCAAATTGTATCACTTTCCTATGTACGGTTCTATGGGCTGCCATAGACTCCCATTGGAGAGGAAAAATAATAATAATAATAAATAAAGTTGCAAGCAGCCATTATGAGGTCAAGCACCAATATGGCAACCACTGCATAACTCAAAGTACTCTTTTGATACACACACCAATGTAACAACTCACAGCATGCCTCATGGTAGGACTGAATCCAAAACCTTCTGTTTGACATTTCATGGCTTTAAACACTGGTCCACTTAGCTAACAAACCGCAAAAGGAACATACTATACTAAGCATGAACACCCCCCATGATCAACTTTGTATTCCTGTAACTTCAACAGAGATCAAATTCAGAATTTTATTGTGGAAAAGCCCAGCAACCATTCAGTAAGCACAACTCAAAAATCACCTGAACTAAAGAAGTTTTACATCATGGCTTGCAGAGGCAAGGTTTCAAATCCAAGAACTTTCGTACTATAAACCAATGCTTTAACACACCGAGCCACTCAGATTGCATGTCCAAAGAGTGGCAAAGAGGTTAGAGTCAGCACACAAGTGTGGGTTATCTTTTGAACTATAGGTGGTGCTGTCTCCAAATTGCTCAAGTATTATCAGGACATGATGATCTTCGGTGCTTGGCCCCTAATTACATAGAAGGGTTCCAACCTTTCTAAATACTGTGGCTATTACTATTTCTGGATTGTGCATTTAAATTCACAGCTTTTTTACAAAGTGTGTTACTAATTAATTCAATCTGAATCCACTTATACATGCGGTTACCACATGTAGGACCCTACAATTTTCACTATGTGAGAAAAAGGGACATAATCTGTGAATCCAGCCATAAAAATGGCATTAGCTATAAAATGCGGACTGTTTCGTAATTTGACATACTTGGGACGAAAAATTATGTTTTAATGCACAAATAATGTCACACTTCTGAAAATTTGAGATAAGTTAGCATTGCTACTTCTAGTTAACAACCCCCCTCCCCAATCAATGTTTTCCAAGAAGTCTAATCCTGCTTTCCAAAGTCTGCAATCAAATGTCAATATGAACTCAAACATTTCTCCTCAAATTCTCACAAGACCAAATGATCTATGTCAACAATTGACTCATTCGTATCTATTTTTTACTTCTAAGAAATTTTAGGCAAAACATCCAAGACTATTAATACTCGAAACAGAGAATTACAAGTCTCATAAGCAATTAAAGCAAAAAAGGTTTCCAGAGAATCTAAGAAACATATCTTAACAGAAATAGAAATGTTCTCGATGCAGGTAGATACTTTTAGGATGGGGTAAAAAGTCACCAAGGGCTTCCATTTCATATGCTTGCTAGAATCGCTACACACTATCTCGCAATGATATCAAGTTGATGACAGCAAGCTGGAACTGCAATGCAAATATATAACCAAAACCACATATTACAGCCCATCATGGGCATCCATAAGTCAAAATGTCACACATCTTTGGCTTGGAAGCTCATGATTTGGTTTCTAGAGCTACATGAATGATTGGTAAACAATTGTTGCATGGGTGAAGTTGCTGAAAGTTTGATTAACAAATTGTAATTAATGTTTTTTTGGGGAACAGCAAACATTTAAAATTGAATAATTCAAAGGGAACAGCACATACAGCGAATAATAAAATGGGAATGGAAAATTCCCAAAAGAACAAACAATATAGCTGAGAAAATGCAACGTATATCATACGATGACAGATTCATGTAGATGCACGAGGAATGGAATTCCTCTCGCACTGAACGTTAGAACTTGCATCCATTCTTATATAACCAACTATCTTGACAGAGATTCTGTATTGAATCTATGCATAAATCTATATTATGTTGCACACATAATGAATGAGCTTTGACGCCTGTCAGATAGGTTGATGATATCACAATATGTTGATATCAACAACATTTGTCATAAATATAGATGTCGTACAGGTATAAGTGTCACTGGTGACAGTACAAATGTGCAAGTCTGAACAAAGGCTTCAAGATTTGGTGTGAGAACATATGCATCCATTATTGAAGAACCGTCAGAGAGTAAACAGTTTTTAAAGGCATTTTTAGTAGATTTTAAGAAACTAAATGTGACAAGAATGACATTAAGACAAGAAATATAAGATGCATTTAAGAAATGACCAACTGAAGCAATGCGTTGAGATTAAACGGAAAGCAAATGGACTAGTTTAAGACTCTTAATTCTCAACAGTCAAACTTAAATGTCTCATCTTGAGTTTTAGAAGAGATCTCAACAATGTCAATGCCAAACCTGAGTTCAGATTTGCCAGAAAAGTCTGTTATCAAAATGTATATATCTGTGCTGGAAAAACGAGCTCTAAATGAGATTTCATTATATCTCAATTGTTTCTCTAGACACTAATGAGATTCGAGAGGAAATTGACTTGCTTAAGTCTATTTTTCTCAAGTGGTTTTCCTGAGAAAAGACCCCAGTAATCTCGTGTCTCCTCTAGAGTTTCAAAATTCTTCTCAAAGTGTACTCAGATTTGCCAAAATACCAAGTCTGTAGTAAAAAGTTAAAGATCTCAATATGAACTCAAGATATTTCTCATCAAATACCAAATGGTCGAAACCATGCTATCCACATTAATTTTATAGCTCTATACTTTTACAGTCAAAACATCCAATGACATCATGAATTACTTCAGTGAGGTGTAAACTAATCATGAAACTGGTTTTGAAAAGAATCTGCACCACTGTGAAAACCAAAACCAGCCTTTGCAACTGCATATTGAATGAACAAGTTGCATTTACCTTGCCATGCACACACATCAAGTATACAAATGTACTGAATGCATGAACTTTTCTCCCAGCTACAAGGTAAACATTGTGAAAAAAGCAGGGCAACTGTGACAAAGCTCACCTGTCAATGAGATGTTGTGGTGTTGCTGACAGCTCCAGTGATGTGGCTTGTAAATTCTCAGGTTTGGCTCTATAATGTGGAGAGTTTCTGGTTTAGTGGAACCAGTCGCTCAGCCCTGGATGATCCAAGTCCAACTCCTCCCCTACGGCACCTCCCCCTCACTCCCATTCACAAAACACTGAAGACCCGTGAGGCTTCTGAGGGGAGTTGATGGATTGCATAACATCGTCACCCAGAGCTCATTCTGTCGGTGAAGTTTTTTTCTCTCTTTGCTGAAGGACGGCAGTGAAAGGAGACATTATGGTTTGGTCTCAAAAGACCACCCTGATCCCACCAGCCTCTCAGGAGATGAATACATGTGTGATCAGACTTGTGGGTTAGACTCTTTTAAATAGGTTTCCATAGATTCTAATAGACACAACACTTATATTGACATAAAAACTTAATTTAGTCAGAATAAAACACAATAATTTCGTCCTAAATAATCAATTTTATTAGTGGAGTCCTGCATTGTTTGTGCTATAGAGATGGTAGCTCAAATCGTGCGGTAACCAGGGCATTGATATACAGTTGTCAGGGTGGTTCAGTTGGTTTCTAGGGTGCAACAACTTAGCAACCACATAGCAATACACTTTAAGACTACTCAGAATACCTAAGCATCCGCTTGGCAAATCCTTGGCAACCACCAAAAACACCTTACCAAATATCCACCAACACCATAGCAATCACATAGTACACCCAAACAACCACATAGTAACACAGTAAAAACATTCAGAACGTACACTTATCTTGAACACCCTAAAAACATTACAACAATACACTTAAAACTCATACACTCATATACCTTAGCAACTGTTTAGTGAAGCTGCTAGAACCTAGAACCTACCTAGAACATTCTAACAACCGCAATACAACCATCTATAGCAACCATCCTAGCAACCGCATAGAACCATCCATTGAGCAAACACTAAAAACACCTAAACAACAGTGTAGGAACAACCAAACTACCATCTAGAACACCCTAACAAACATATAGCAATGCCCTGGTAACCACCCAGAAATGTCATAGCAACCATCTAGAGCACCCAACAACCATATAGCAATGCCCTGGCAACCACCCAGCAACCACCTAGAACACCCATGCATAGTAACACAATAAAACACTAAAAACACCAAAACTACAGTGTAGCAACAACCAAACTGCCATCTAGAACACTATAACAACTGCATATCAATGCCCTGGTAACCACCCAGAAATGTCATAGCAACCATCTAGAGCACCCAACAACCATATAGCAATGCCCTGATAACCACCCAGCAATGCCCTAGCAAGCATCTTGAACAACCAAGCAACTGCATAGCAATGCTGTGGCAACCACCTATAAAATCCCAGAAACCAACCAGCAACACCCTATTAACCAACTAGACCACCATAACAACTCTACATCATTGCCCTGGTTACCAACCGCAATGCCCTAGCAACCATCTAGAACACCCTAGCATCTGTTCTAATACCCTAGCTAATTTAAAACAATGCATTGAAAAAACACTCAGAATACTTTAGCAACCATGTAGCAAAGCCCTGGCAACCACAAAACAATGCCATAGCAACCAACTAGAACACCCAAGCATAGTAATACAATAAAAACACCTAAACAACAGTGTAGCAACAACCAAACTACTGTTTAGAACACCCTAACAACCAGATAGCAATGGCCTGGCAACAACCCCGCAATGCCATAACAACCAACTAGAACACCCAAGCATAGTAACACAATAAAAAACACTAAAACCACCAAAACAACAGTGTAGCAACAACCAAACTACCATCTATAACACCCTAACAAACACATAGCAATGTCCTGGTAACCACCAAGCAATGCCTTAGGAACCATCTAGAACACCCTAACAACCACATAGCAATGCCCTAGCAACCATCTAGAACAATCTATCAACTGCATAGCAACGATGTGGCAACCACCTAGAAAATTCCAGCAACACCCTAGCAACCAACTAGAACAACATAACAACTGTTCATCAATCCCCTGGAAAAACTACTCAGAATTCCTTAGCAACCATTTAGCAAAGACCTAGCAGCCACTCAACAAGAGAGTACATCTACTTTTTTTTTTTTTTACAGTAAATTATTGTTAAAATTACAGTAAAAAAACAATAATCGGACGTTTCCACAATTCCCTGCATGACACATCATATTTCATATCATTTTATGGGAATAGTTTTGCCTCTTCTTATTTTTAATATCAGTTACATACATTGGGGTGTTCTGTTTTATATTTGATGTAGTTTAGAAGGTGCAACATGGAATATATTCACTGTACTATACCATAAATTATCATATGTTATCAGACGTTTAGGAAACATGCTAAGTTGAAATACTGGCTTCTCCGAAAACAATGCTACAGCCAGTATATTCTACTTTGACATTTCCGTTCTGGGTCGGAATTTCTGTTTGTGTTTTGGCCTGTGTGATCCCGCCCACTGCCCATTTTCCAATAGTATATCGACACTCCGGGTTGCCAGATTTGAAACAAGTTAGGCATGGAAGCCAGCAATACATCTAGCTAACATTGACAGAGTTGGTTTATAAATAGCAAACAATAAAAACATTTAAACATATACATTAGCTGATCAACTTACAGTGTAAGGTTCGTCACTTGCCATTGTCAGTATACTCATTCCTGTTGCGTGTCCTCAACCTGGCAACCCACGTGAGCTTCGAGTCTGGAGAGGAGGGGGCGGGGGAGACTACTCTCTCCAATATTTAGAATTTGGACTGCAGTACCCATTTTAAACGCTTAATGTCAACATTACATATTGTTCCTTTAATGTTTAATATTATTTAAATTTCACATGTGGTATCCTCATGGTGTTTAGTGTTTGTGTAAGTGACACTGAGCACTGTCACCACATGTTTATTGATCACTGTTGGTGAACTTCATGTCTTTGTGTGCTCTTCTGTAATTTTAACAGTGATTAATAATACCTTATAAAATAAAAAGCAGATTATTATAGTTTCAGAAGGTTAATGATGTTTATTTACAATATTTTACAGTGCCATCATGGTCATGTAAATTACAACAGTTTTAAACAAAAATGTACAGGTTGTTCTGTAAATTTGTTTACATTTTTACTGTATGTTTTACATAGTTATTCTGACAACCACAGCTGCCAGTTTTTGTTGTTGTTGTTGTTGTTGTTGTATTTTTATTACAGTGTTCTTTAAATCCAGATTGTCTGTGAATTAAAACGGTTTCATTCCTTGGTCTCCTCGTTCTTTGTGTCTTCAATCGTTTCTTGCATACTGATGTTCCAGGAAGAGTCCTTTTCTTCAAAATCGCTCAGTAATGCCCATTTAGAGGACTCCATTGTGTGAATGACTAAATAGGTTGGATAAAAGTGTGGGGTCTGTCTGGTGGGAATTTATTGCAAAAAATCATTTTCTAAATCAGTATTTCTGTCTTGTTCTCACAAAACAAAAGTTACTGATGTTTGTGCTAAAAAGCAAGAAGGAACTAAGTGGAATTGTATTGTTCAGAGGAACTCTTTCTTTGCTCATGAGCTTTAATTGATCCTGTAAAGCCTGACATTAAACGGTTTAAGTACCATTAGTACTATAAAAAGAAACAGTAAAAAGAAACGTTGCACATTGTTTTTATTTAATTTAATTGTATGTATCATATTTGATACATTAGATTTTAAAGGTCATTCTCCTCCTGAGGTCCAGCAGTTCATTTGTGTGTGGGACGTTTGTTATGTGAGTTTTTGTACAGGGGTAATTTTGGGGTATTATCAGAGGACTCTCTGGGCTTTTCAGAGATACCGAATGTTTGAGAGTTTGGCAACTTCCTCTCCGCAGTCTATAAATATGGATTAAAATGCATCACCGTTCAATTCAGCACATCAAATACAATATAAACAATAAACAGTTTTATCATATGTATTATATGCACCAAACACTATACTGACATTTAAAAAAGGGAAATTGAAAAACATTTTTCACTGGGTCTCATGAACGTATGGTGGTATGACATCATAATAGCTTGTGATGTAAAATAATGAGATGTTTATAACAACAGAGCCGGCGACATATATGAAAATACACAGAAATATAAGTTTACACTTTAAATATATCTTATAACATGTAAATGTCAGAATTTTCAAAGCGCTGTGATTTATTTATTTTTTATGGTGTGCATGAATGTAATTTAATGGTGATTGAGAGATTTTCCTCAAAAGTCTGTTGTGTCATATTTGATTCAAAGGGCCTTTTTCAATACAATAATATACAATATTTGAACCAAGCACAAGTCGCTTATATTCAGCAAATACTCATTTTAACATATCAGTCACAATATAATCATTACTGTCACTATTACTTTGATTAAATAAGCTGTAATTAATCCCAACATAAGAGTCACTTTTCATGCAAGTCAAATAGATCGATATAAACATTGAAACCACTTTTTTTACTCAAATAACCACTAGATGGCGCCATAAACATGTGAAACTAACATACCATAGATTATTTGGCTTGTTAGCTTGAACAGAGAGTGAAAGGTGTATCATATTTGATACAAAGGCATTATAGTGTTAAGTTCTCCACTATGTTTTCACTAGATTTTTACCCTAAAATGTCTTGTAGATTGTTGCTAATTGTTGACAGTATGCGTAAAGGGCAATAAAATGAATGTGGATTCAATAGCTCAGATTATTTGCTTTTGGAAGAATTTAATGAAAAACGTTTGAGATATCTGACTTTTGATGGCAAATCTAAAGACACTTTGGGACATCGCTGATAACTCTTCTGAAACTCTAGAGGAGACACACGTGAGATTACTGTTTTTTTTTTCCTTAGGAGAAACATCTGAGAACCAGGACACTTACCTGTCCTGTACTGTGAAACTAAAGGGGACTGTCAGTTAAAGTTCATACAGTTCTTCAGTTCTAGGTGTGGGCTTGTTGGTATGATTCACTGTTGTCTAAGCTTTTTGATGTCAAGTTGAGATGTTATTTTGTACATTTTGTTGCTGACACACCCAAGGTTTTGAAAGAACCTGCTACATCGAGCATCGCGTTTCTTTGCAGTTGATGTATCAATCACAAAACAGCCACACTCAGGGTTACCATGCCTTCTGGGAAACCTGGAATTTTACAAAGTAGTTTACAGGGCGGAGGGCGGGTCGTGACTCTGCACACCCGGCCCCTAAAGCTGCGTACACACTGCCAGTGACTTTTTCGCTGCAGGTCGCCAGTGGCTGGCGGTGAAGTCGCTAGTGGGCGTTCCCACTACTGGTTGCCTAGTAATGTTTATAAATGACATTCACGGATGTCATTCCATTGCTCTTGAGAGCGAATCTATTTTCTTGGCGCTAAAAGCAACATTTTGGAGAGAAAAGACTAAATATAAATGGAATCAGTACATAAAATGCTTTATTTCAAAGATGAATGAGAAACAAGGCGTGCTGTTTGCCATAGCGGCTGTTTATCTGCGGTGAAAACGCAAACGCCGGTCTGTCTGGGTCCACAAAACCATTCAATCTCGGAGTCAGCACGGCGAGTACCACCGGCTGGTGCAAGAGCTGCGGCTGGATATACCATATCCATATCATAGAGCACTGGAACATTGCTAACAGCAAGAATTAGCCTTTCATCCATCTTTCCGTTACTGCAGGAGCTGAGAGAGAGAGAGAGAGAGAGAGAGCGAGAGAGAGAGAAGGATCAAGTGAGCTCTCCCGTCTTCTCTCCTATTGGCTGTTGCTTCCATTAGTCGCTCTTCATTTGAATAAATTTGAACTTGTCTCAACTTTGTTGCGTCGCTGGACACGCCCACATCTAGTCGCCAACGGTCACGACAGCTTGTGTCGCCAGAAGTCACTGTGCTCTCATTGAAAATGAATGGGATGGAGTCGCAGTCACGCGATGTCGCTGGCAGTGTGTACGCAGCTTAATCAGACTAATCAAGCCTCAGAGAGGGATAAAGGCCGACTGGAGACTGCAGTGAGACAGAGAGAGAGAGATTTACGGACAGCTGTCCGACACCTTTGTGTGTTTGTCTTTTTGGTTAAATTCTTCATATATAATTATAAAAAAAAAAAAAAAAAAAAAGTTGCATCTACACGGCGTAAAGGCGATCAAATTAACAAAACATTTTAAAAGAGAGGGAAAGGCTAACAGAAGAGAGAGAGAGAAAAAACAACACCGCAACTTGGTGCTCGCCCACTCCTCCACCCTCTAGTGGACAACAGCCGCGCCTCCCCAGATGGATTGGAGGCAGACCTCCGGCCCCTGGTGGACGGAACGCCCCGCTGCATTTTTGGTGGATGGTAGGTGTCTCCCCTGCCCCTGGCAGTAGTAACCGCTCCAGGCGGTTGGTTGGGAGACCCTCCTCCCCTCGTAGTCAGCGACCGTTCCTCCGCTTCCAGGCGGCTGGGCTCCTCCATCCTCCGGTGGATGGCCGCAGCTGCTCCACTGGGGTGGATGGCAGTGGCGAGGACTCTACTATGGCGCATCCCTCCTCCTTCCCGGGTTTCGGCATTCACCGTTTAACAGCTGACATAAGAGACGTTTCAAGTGCACATGATGTGTTGCCGCTAGATTTAGTGCGTTAACCAACCTCAGTTCAACACTTGTATCTTAAACAATGTACATATTCACACAGCTTGGGGTGATGGTAAAGCATTCAACTCACATTGTAAGGCGCTCTATCCACCGAAGCTTCGCCAGCTGCAACATTCTTCATTATTTACAATGTTTTGTCGGACCAGTGGCACAGCCAGGTAACTCCGCTCCTTCCCCTATCTACGGCAAGCCAAAATTCACCAAACCCAAACATTTCTGTAATTTTCACACAAATAAATCAAATGTAGCTCTTCAGGCAATGTCAATACTGCTTGTTAACCTGTGCTGTAAACCCAACACTAAAAAAACAAAACACATTTTTTGTTGTTGTTTGTACTGTGTTAACTTAAAGGGGTAGTTCACCCAGAAATTATTTTGACCCACTTGTTAACATGACCCATTTACTCACCCTCATGCCATCCCAGATGTTTTTAGAAGTATATTTCAGCTCTGTAGGTCCATAAAATGCAAGTGAATGATGGCCAGAACGTAGAAGCTCAAAAAAGCAGACAAATGCCGCAGAAAAGAGTGGTGGTGGTGTAGTGGTCTAAGCACATAGTCTGGTAATCTGGCAATCAGAAGGTTGCTGGTTCTACCCCCACAGCCACCACCATTGTGTCCTTGAGCAAGGCACTTAACTCCAGGTTGTTCCGGGGGGATTGTCCCTGTAATAAGTGCTCTGTAAGTCGCTTTGGATAAAAGCGTCTGCCAAATGCATAAATGTAAATGTAAAAGTAATCCAAACGACTCCAGTGGTTAAATAACTTCAGAATCGATATGATATGTGTGGGTGAGAAACAGATCAATATTTCAGTCCGATTTTACTATTAACATCCACTTTCACTTTCTTCTTTTGTTTTTGACGATTCGCATTCTTCATGCATATCGCCACCTACTGGGCAGGGAGGAGAATTTATAGTAAATACGGACTTAAATATTGATCTGTTTCTCACCCACACCAATTATAATGCTTCTGGAGACATGGATTAAACCACTGGAGTCATGGATTACATTTATGCCTTTATGTGCTTTTTTGAGTTTCTGGTCACCATTTACTTGCATTGTATGAATCTTATTCTAACTCTACATTTTAAGTTATGTTAACTAGCCAGCACATGTTCTGAAGAACCTGTTTACACACGTGTTACGTATTGTGTTCACAGCACTCTAAGAGCATTTAACTGGACTTTCTATTTTGCTTTAAACAGCACAAAAAAAAAAAAAAAAGCATAACGCCAAGTTCTTGTCCAAACTTATTGTTCCACAATGTGATTCTGAAATATTTCACATCCCAAAAAGTTCTGTTTTTCTTGCCCCATGTCCCAAATCTTGTCCTCGTCACTTCCACAGGTCACTGGTCTGCCCCAATCGTCTGTAGGGAGGAAGTCGCTCTGTCTCTCTCGGTTAACATCACCACGTCTTAACCATAACAAGAGCGCTGTTAATTATGAGTTTAAAAATGCACTACAAAGAGTCCCGGCGAGCAGTTAACGGTCGTGTTGTGCTTCTAAAGGCGCAGTTGGAGACTTCTTGCATAAAAGAGTTTGGATGAGAAAAACAGTAAGAAAGGAGACAGAAAAAGCTTCAGAGTAAATGAAAGGGGAATGTGTCGAGATTAGTTGGAAACTGTAAATATGCCTCAATGTAATTACCTGAACTGTGATTTCTATAATCAATACCAGATGAAGTATATTCCCCACATCTTTGGAAGATGACAAAAATGAATATGCTTGTGTTGGATTTTAAGGAAGTATTTCAATATATGGGCACACCAGATTTTTAGAAATATGTTCTCCACACATTGCAATAAAGAGAATTATTGCTGGGAATTTAGGAGCGCTCTGGAGCCCTCTGGTGGATCTGATGTCACAGCGTAGACTGACTGACTTCAAAAACATTTTATACTTCCAAACCTTGTTCAAGTGCAGTGTTTCCACCTCTCACACCTTCATCATGTCTGGATGGCCAAAATATATCAAATATGAATCCACTGTTAATTATTACACAGCTGTCTGTAAAACTATATTCGGATTGCTCAATAGCGCCATCTAGCTGTCTGATAATTCTGAATGACAACCGCACATCCGGGTATCGCGAGTCATATTTCCTACTTCTCGTACCACTCTGCAATCTCTACAATCAAGTTTCATGTATGTTTATTTGTCAATCTGGCAAGTAGTCTTGTAATAAGAGGTATAATGAGCAGTTAGATAAAATATTAAAAAAATTGTGGATTTTCTCCCCAATTTAGCACGCCGAATTCCCAATGTGCTCTAAGTCCTCATGGTGGCGTAGTGATTAGCCTCAATCTGGGTGGTGGAGGACGAATCTCAGTTGCCTCTGCATCTGAGACCGTCAATCCGCGCATCTTATCACGTGGCTTGTTGAGCGCGTTACCATGGAGACGTATTGCGTGTGGAGGCTTCACGCTATTCTCCGCTGCATCCACACACAACTCACCACATGCCCCACGGAGAGCGAGAACCACATTATAGCGACCACGAGGAGGTTACCACATGTGACTCTACCTTCCCTAGCAACCGGGACAATTTGGTTGCTAAGGAGACCTGACTGGAATCACTCAGCACGCCCTGGATTCCAGGTGTGGTAGTCAGCATCATTACTCGATGAGATACCCAGATCCCCGCAATTTTTAACTTCCCAGACTTTGCAAAAAATATTTTGCCAATTTTATTTTGTTATTTGGTAGTTAGCCATATAATGCAAAATGATAACCAGCTGATTGTATGACTTACTAATTGAAATGTTTCATAATGGTGTATATTCTAAATATATATATATATTAGTGTTGTGCATAGTAATGGCCAATTTACAATACTGAAATACAGTGTGATTCACTGATACCTGTACAGACTATGACATCACATTCTTACACCTTAAAATATCATAAACAGAATTTCATCCTGAAATTAAAAGAAATTAAAAAGCCAGGAGACAATGTAAATTTTTACATCCCATCTAGGGGCCAGAACGCAACATAAATGAGTGGCCACAAGCAGGATCATCCAAAAACTCCAAATGTATTGGATGAATGATTTCTCTTCTGATAAGAGTGAAGCAAAGACTTTAGAAATGAGTAGTGAAAATGTGCTTCCCTAATCAAAATAAATAAAAAACATAGTTCTTCTCTACCTCCCTAACTAATCCAGAAACAAGGAAACACTCAACACACAATAAAAGAAACAGTCCTCCATTTCCTACGGCTTCCCCTTTAAGATCAATCACATATTGACTTTGGAGGAAACAATCACTCACTTCGATAAATTAGACATTTGCTTTCACTACCACATGTTAACAATGAAGAAAAACACTACAGAGTACCAAAAGGCCACCACGACCTTGGGAGCCAGCCACATCTCTGTGTGTGTGTGTGAGAGAGAGAGAGAGAGAGAGAGAGAGAGAGAGAGAGAGAGAGAGAGAGAGAGAGAGAGTGTGTGTGTGTGTGTGTGTGTGAGAGAGAGAGAGAGAGAGAGAGAGAGTGTGTGTGTGTGAGAGAGAGAGAGAGAGAGTGAGTGTGTGAGAGAGAGAGAGAGAGAGAGTGAGTGTGTGTGTGTGTGTGAGAGAGAGAGAGAGAGAGAGAGAGAGAGAGAGAGAGAGAGAGAGAGAGAACACAAACAGGAAGGGTAGAAGAACACACATAATAACAGCGCCACCTGCTGCACAATACATCAAAAGACAATGTTCATGATCTTCTAGGGAATATAGTGAGGGTTTACAAAAACTAAGTAGCTTTCTGCACATTTAAATAAACAGTATTAAAGTCAGAACAGATAGTTAACAGACCTTGTTGTAACATTTAACCCATAGACAGCCAACATTTATTAAACCATGTTGCTTTGGACTTGTAGCATGGCAATATAATAGTTTTTGGACATTTGCCAAGGTAATACCATAATTTTTTAATACAAACCATAGTTATACAATGTTTTTTTTTTAGACATATACCATTTTATACCATGTTGTTTTGAACACATAACATGGTAATATCATGTTTTTGGACACAATAATTGTCAATACCATGTTTTTGGACACGTACCATGGTAATACCATGTTTTTGGACACAATAATTGTCAATACCATGTTTTTGGACACGTACCATGGTAATACCATGTTTTTGGACACAATAATTGTCAATACCATGTTTTTGGACACGTACCATGGTAATACCATGTTTTTGGACACAATAATTGTCAATACCATGTTTTTGGACACGTACCATGGTAATACCATGTTTTTGGACACAATAATTGTCAATACCATGTTTTTGGACACGTACCATGGTAATACCATGTTTTTGGACACAATAATTGTCAATACCATGTTTTTTGACACGTACCATGGCATAACCATGTTTTTGGACATTTACCATGGTAATACCGTGTTTATTGAAAACGAACCGTGGCATAACCACGTTTTTGGACACAATAATTGTCAGTACCATGTTTTGGACATTGTAACATGGCAATATCATGTTTTTGGACACGTTTCATGGAAATACCTTTTTTTTTGTACATTTGCCAAGGTAATACCATATTTTATTAATACATACCATAGTTATACCATGTTTTTTTGGACATATGCCATTTTATACAATGTTGCTTGAAAACGTACCATGGCAATATCATGTTTTTGGACATTTACCATTGCAATACCTTTTTTTTTTGGACATTTGCCAAGGTAATACCATAGATTTTCAATATGTACTGTGGTAATACCGTGTTTATTGGACACATGCCATTTTATATCATGTTTCTTGAAAACGTTCTGTGGCATTACCACGTTTTTGGACACAATAATTGTCAATACCATATTTTTGGACACGTACCATGGCATACCCATGTTTTTGGACATTTACCATGGTAATATCGTGTTTTGGACATTGTAACATGGCAATATCGTGTTTTTGGACATTTACCATGGTAATATCGTGTTTTGGACATTGTAACATGGCAATATCATGTTTTTGGACATTTGCCATGGTAATATCATATTTTTTGAAAACGTACCATGGTTATACCATGTTGCTTTGGACACAAACATTGTAATACAATGTTTTGGACATTGTAACATGGCAATATCATGTTTTTGGACATTTACCATGGTAATACCTTCTTTTTGTACATTTGCCAAGGTAATACCATAGTTTTTCAATATGTACTGTGGTAATACCGTGTTTTTTGGACACATGCATTTATACCATGTTGCTTGAACACGTACCATGGCATAACCATGTTTTTGGACACAAAAATTGGCAATACCATGTATTTGGACACGTACCATGATAATACCTTTTTTAGTTTGGACATTTGCCAAGGTAATACCATGTTTTTGGAAAAATGCCATTTTATACCTGGTATAACATTGTAATACCATGTTTTGGACATTGTAACATGGCAATATCATGTTTTTTGGACATTTACCATGGTAATACCATAGTTTTTCAATACATACCATAGTTATACCATGTTTTTTTGGACACATGCCATTTTATACAATGTTGCTTGAACACATACCATGGCGTTACCATGTTTTTTGGACATTGTAACATGGCAATATCATGTTTTTGGACACGTTTCATGGTAATACCTTTTTGTTTTTGGACATTTACCATGGTAATACCATAGTTTTTCAATATGTACTATGGTAATACCGTGTTTATTGGACACATGCCATTTTATACCATGTTGCTTGAACACGTACCATGGCATTACCATGTTTTTGGACATTTACCATGGTAATATCGTGTTTTGGAAATTGTAAAATGGTAATACCATGTTTTGGACATTGTAACATGGCAATATCATGTTTTTGGACATTTGCCATGGTAATATCATATTTTCTGAAAACGTACCATGGTTATACCATGTTGCTTTGGACACAAACATTGGCAATACCATGTTTTTGGACATTTACCATTGTAATACCATGTTTTTTGGACCTTTCTGGATATGTACAATGGTTATACCAATTGTTTTGGACACATACCATGAAAAAAGATGGCTTTTAAACATATTGCTAATAAGATATAATAACCCATTTCCAATTTAACATAGGTCTATTGCTGTTGACTGTATTGGCCTTGATAGTACATACTTGGAGTCAGATTGAAAAGAAAATAAGTAGTATTGCCTATCCCTAGTGATCCTCCACCCTTACCCCACATCAGGTCTCTCAGAGGGGGGTTACATCACAGGGCACACCCCCATCGGGTCCCAGCATGGATGGAAGTTTACAACCCCGCATATAAGCTCCTCTCACACCCTGCCAGACCCTGATGTCCCATTGCAGTCACAGATGTGTATTGGTAGCATATGTTAATGTTTTACTTCCAGCTTCCAATTGGTGATAGATCAGTTGTGTCCCACACCTGGCAGTGTGCTCTGACGGGCTCCGGTTTAGCAGCGGAGATCTCACTCTGAATCAGTTGAGCGGCATTATCTTTTCATCAGTTGTTTAAAGATGTGTGGAAGCTACCTGGTCTGTCGCTCAGCACGAAGCTTCAGGTCTTTTCGGCCATGGTCATTCCCTCCCTTCTCTATGCTTGCGAAACATGGACCCCGTTAATGGAACATCTTTGCCGGTTAGAAACATTTAGGCTGACCTGCCTACGATCCATCCTGGGTTTAACCAGGCTGGATTGTGTGAGGAGCTCACAAATCCTTGAAAGATCTGGACAAAGTCCCATCGGTGAGCTTCTCTGGCAGGCAAGGCTGCGTTGGCTGGGCCTTGTGTATGAGTGAGCGTGTATTTATCACTTTGTGGGGACCAAATGTCCCCATAAGGATAGTAAAACCTGACATTTTTGACCTTGTGGGGACATTTTGTCTGTCCCCATGAGGAAAGCAGCTTATAAATCATACTAAATTATGTTTTATTGAAAATGTAAAAATGCAGAAAGTTTTCTGTGAGGGTTAGGTTTAGGGGTAGGGTTAGGTTTAGGGGATAGAATATAAAGTTTGTAGCGCCGGATGGCTAAAGAACAGCAAGTTGGCACAGTAGGGGGCACAGGTGGTCCATCAGACAGTCGTCTCAGTCAGTCGACCCATGGCATCTGAGTCTGCCATGTGACCTTCAACACTTCACGTGGCCTCAAGGTGCACATAGTCTGACACAAGCATTGTGGTGACGTCACCGCCACGTAGTGGCGAACGGCGGTTGTTGCTGTTGTGTAAGTAAGTGTGTGTATGTATGAGTGTGTGTGTGTGTGTGTGTGTGTATGTGTGTGTGTGTGTGATTGAAAGTAAGTGTGTGTGTGTGTATGAGTGTGTGTGTTAGTGTGTGTGTGTGTGTGTGTGTGTGTGTGTGTGTGTTTGAGTGTGTGTGTGTGTGTGTGAGTGTGTGTATGAGTGAGCGTGTATTTATCACTTTGTGGGGAACAAATGTCCCCATAAGGATAGTAAAACCCGAAATTTTTGACCTTGCAGGGACATTTTGTCGGTCCCCATGAGGAAAACAGCTTATAAATCATACTAAATTATGTTTTTGAAAATGTAAAAATGCAGAAAGTTTTCTGTGAGGGTTAGGTTTAGGGGTAGGGTTAGGTTTAGGGGATAGAATATAAAGTTTGTACAGTATAAAAACCATTATGTCTATGGAAAGTCCCCATAAAACATGGAAACACAACATGAGTGTGTGTGTGTGTGTGTGTGTGTGTGTGTGTGTGTGTGTGTGTGTGTGTGTGTGTGTGTGTGTGTGTGTGTGTGTGTGTGTGAGTGTGTTTATACCATTTATATTCACTAGAGAAATTTCCATGACATTCCCTATGGAAGCCAGATCCCAGATTCCAGATCTCACAATTGTGACTTTATAGCTCAACATTTTTACTATTTCTCCCAATTGTGAGTCTAGATTATTCAATATAACTTTATAACTGCAATTACGAGTTTATATCACACAATTGCAACTTCATGTTGCACTTTTGTGAATTTATATTTGAACTATTTCATGCAATTGTGACTTTATATCGAGATATAAATTCAGAACTGAGAGACAAAAAGTCAGAATTACCATTTTTATTCCGTGTCGGTATCAAGTCATCAAAGTTCAAGGCCTTGAATTTTATTTATTTTTTTAATTGCCTTAAAATGTAAAAACTTTAGTTAACGTAGTGTTTGGTTAATGCAAGGGGTGCCTAAAGACAATTTGGGATGTGCAAAAGGAACCTCAATTGCGCTGAAAAATGAAATATAAAAGTGACTTTAAAAGCGTTGACCCGCTGTGGGAGAGAATATCATTCGTTCACTGGTCTTAACTATCATTATACACTCAACAGCAGATATTGCATTCTAGATATTACTGTAAAAGCTGTTACTCTACTTCAGATGTCAAAATAATCTGTTGAAAGTGAAACACATTAAACTCTACGTCCCTGGCCCCTTTAAAAGCAGTCTGAAGGGGTCTGAGTCGAACAGGACCCACTGCTGTGTGACACAGATAAGGCAGGACGGACCCATTCTGAGTTCAAAAGAGTGTTGGAGCCTCCTGCAAGATTACAGCCATTTAAGATGACCTCTACCGTGGTCATTTCCCTCTAAAAGCCGCAGTTTGGCTCTGTGCTGGTCCCTGTTAAACTCTAAAGAGAGAAAGAGACAGAGGAATAAAGATAGAAGCGTCTGCGCCGCGTGCATAAATTAGGCTTAAGATGTCTCGAGAGTTTGTGCTAAACAGACGTAAATCTGGTCTTCATTAGACTGTGGGGATATTTAGAAGCCCATATAAGGTCATGTTTATTCATTCAAATGCAACACAATGACAGAAAATTGCCAAGATATTGCAATACCTAAGCCTGCAGTCTTAATCCAGAACTTGTCCAACGAGATGGTGAAATCATTCACAAAGTTGTGAGTTGGCTCATATGAAAATGCGCAATTTGTTTCAAGATGTTTCCTTTCTTAAAATCTTCAAAGTGTTGGATTGGAGTCTATCTAAAATTTGATGCCAGTATTGTATTGATTTGATATTCTGTTTGTTGATGATAACAGTGTGCATCCTCATTCTGTAGTGGATTTACTTTGATGTTTAGGGTCATTGTCCTGCTGCATCATCTAACTTCTACTGAGCTTCAGCTGGCACACATCAACCCTGACATTATCCTGTAGGATATCTTGATGAACTTGGGAATTCATTTTCCCCTCGATGATGGTCAACGGTCCAGGCCTCGAAGCAGCAAAGCAGCCCCAAATCATGATGCTCCCTCCACCGTACTTCACCGTTGGGATGATGTTCTCATGTTGGCATGCACTGCCCTTTTTATGCCATATGTAGTGCTGTGTGTTCTTCCCAAACATTTCAACTTTAGTTTCATCAGTCCACAAAACATTTTCCCAGTAGCGTTGTGGAGTGTCAAGGCGGTCTTTAGCAAACTTCATGTAGCCATGTTTTTGTTGGAAAGCAGCTGCTTCCTTCGTGATGTCCCGCCATGGACACCATACCTGTTTAATGTTTTCTGTATAGTCGACTCATGAACAGAGATGTTAACCAGTTCCAATGATTCCTTCAAGTCTTTATCTGTCACTCTAGAGTTCTTCTTTACCTCATTGAGCATTCTGCGGTGTTCCCTTTGAGTCATCTTGGCAGGACGGCCACTTCTAGAGAGAGTACCTATAGTACTAAATCATCTCCATTTATAGACAGTTTGTCTAACTGTGGACAGATGAATATCTAACGGCCACTTCTAGTGAGAGTACCTATAGTACTAAATCATCTCCATTTATAGACAGTTTGTCTAACTGTGGACAGATGAATATCTAACGGCCACTTCTAGTGAGAGTACCTATAGTACTAAATCATCTCCATTTATAGACAGTTTGTCTAACTGTGGACAGATGAATATCTAACGGCCACTTCTAGTGAGAGTACCTATAGTACTAAA